>NC_057795.1:381150255-381241870 GCF_018294505.1 Triticum aestivum | reverse complement strand
GCCTCACGCCCGCGGCCACCCCGTCGGCCACCGCGACCATCTGCACCCGCCTCCGAGGCGTTGGGCCCCGCTCCACTCCCTTCCTTCGCTGCTGCCATACGCAGTCGCCGGTTGTCGCCCACGCCGGCCACGCCCGCTCAGTCCCGCTCCGGCCGCGGCCTTGCCTTGTCCCCCCCCCGGTTGGGCTCGGCCTCAGCACGGGCGACGGCAGCCACCCGCACGCCCCTGCCCGCTAACCCGCTAAGGCCCCCCGGGCCTATGACAAGGGGGCCCCATCCCCCAGAATGTTTTAATAAAAAAAAGAATTAAAAAAAGTATACAAAAATAATTAAATAAACAATAATAATTAAATTAATTAATTAATTAAGGAATTAATTAAGTTAATTAATTATAATTAAATTAACCTAATCACTAATTAACATAATTAATTGTTAGTTAATTAAATCAGTGTACGACGAACGGGACCTACCTGTCAGGTTGACCAAGTCAACTGCTGACGTCATGCTGACATCATGATGACGTCAGCAGACACTATTCTGGATAATGTTGATTAAATTAATTAAATAAATCCTAAAAATGATTTAAATCTTTTAAAATTAATATAAGGTAAACCGTAGCTCGGATCGAAAAACTTTGTACATGAAAGTTGCTCAGAACGACGAGACGAATCCGGATACACGGTCCGTTCGTCCGCCACACACCCCTAACCTATCGAACCCGCAACTTTCCCCCTCCGGCAACTCTGCCCGAAAACACGAAACACCGGGAATACTTTCCCGGGGGTTTTCCCCCCTTCACCGGTATCACCTACTACCGCGTTAGGGCACACCGAACACCGCATATTGCCTTGATATATTTTGTGGTGCTTTGTTTGCTCTGTATTCATTATTTCTTCCCCTCTTCTCTCCGGTAGACTACGAGACCGACGCTGCTGCTGACCAGTTCGACTACGGAGTTGACGACTCCTCTCTCTTGCCAGAGCAACCAGGCAAGCCCCCCCCTTGATCACTAGATATCGCCTATTCTCCTCTATACTGCTTGCATTAGAGTAGTGTAGCATGTTACTGCTTTCGTTAATCCTATTCTGATGCATAGCCTGACATTGTCGCTACATCTGTTGATACCTTACCTGCAATCCTAAATGCTTAGTATAGGATGCTAGTTTATCATCATTGGCCCTACATTCTTGTCATTCTGCCTTGCTATACTATCGGGCCGTGATCACTTGGGAGGTGATCACGGGTATATACTATACATACATACATACTATACTGATGGTGACTAAAGTCGGGTCAGCTCATTGAGTACCCGCAAGTGATTCTGACGAGGGGGCTGAAAGGACAGGTGGCTCCATCCCGGTAGAGGTGGGCCTGGGTTCCCGACGGCCCTCGACTGTTACTTTGTGGCGGAGCGACAGGGCAGGTTGAGACCACCTAGGAGACAGGTGGGCCTGGCTCTGTTCGGCGTTCGTGGATACTTAACACGCTTAACGAGATCTTGGTATTTGATCTGAGTCGGCTACGAGCCTATACGCACTAACCATCTAAGTGGGAGTAGTTATGGGTATCCCGACGTCGTGGTATCAGCCGAAGCACTTCAGACGTCAGCGACGGAGCGGCGCGCGCCGAATTGGACTGGAACGCCACTAGGCTAGGTCTGCTTTCGGCCGCCCTCGCAACGTGCAGGTGTGCTATGGGCGATGGGCCCAGACCCCTGTGCGCTTAGGTTTAGACCGGCGTGCTGGCCTCTCTGTTGTGCCTAGGTGGGGCTGCGACGTGTTGATCTTCCGCAGCCGGGCATGACCTAGGAAAGTGTGTCCGGCCAAATGGGATCAAGCGTGTTGGGTTATGTGGTGCACCCCTGCAGGGAAGTTAATCTATTCGAATAGCCGTGATCTTCGGTAACAGGACGACTTGGAGTTGTACCTTGACCTTATGACAACTAGAACCGGATACTTAATAAAACACACCCTTCCAAGTGCCAGATACAACCGATGGTCGCTCTCCCTCAGGGATATGAGGAGGGGATCGCCGGGTAGGATTATGCTATGAGATGCTATTTGGAGATGCTACTTGGAGATGCTATTTGGAGGACTTCAGTCTACTCTCTTCTACATGCTGTAAGACGGAGGCTGCCAGAAGCGTAGTCTTCGACAGGATTAGTTATCCCCCTCTTATTCTGGCATTCTGCAGTTCAGTCTACTGATATGGCCTCCTTACACATATACACATGCATATGTAGTGTAGATCCTTGCTTGCGAGTACTTTGGATGAGTACTCACGGTTGCTTTCTCCCCCCTTTTCCCCTTTCCTTTCTTTCTGGTTGTCGCAACCAGATGCTGGAGTCCAGGAGCCAGATGCCACCGTCGACGACGACCCCTACTACACTGGAGGTGCCTACTACTACGTGATGCCCGCTGACGACGACCAGGAGTAGTTTGGAGGATCCCAGGCAGGAGGCCTGCGCCTCTTTCGATCTGTATCCCAGTTTGTGCTAGCCTTCTTAAGGCAAACTTGTTTAACTTATGTCTGTACTCAGATATTGTTGCTTCCGCTGACTCATCTATGATCGAGCACTTGTATTCGAGCCCTCGAGGCCCCTGGCTTGTATTATGATGCTTGTATGACTTATTTATGTTTTAGAGTTGTGTTGTGATATCTTCCCGTGAGTCCCTGATCTTGATCGTACACGTTTGCGTGCATGATTAGTGTACGATTGAATCGGGGGCGTCACATTGTACCTGCTCTCAATTTGGAAAGTAACTCATCCGAGAAATCTGTTCCCGTGATGCCTACACAACCTGGAGAGGAAGCTAATGATAAATATCATGAAACTACAGATCAAGTTGCTACAGAACCTCATAGGTCTGGTAGAGCATGATCCGCACCAGAGTGGTATGGTAATCCTATTCTGGAGGTCATGTTACTTGACCATGACGAACCTACAAACTATGAAGAAGCTATGATGAGCCCAGATTCGGATAAATGGCTTGAGGCCATGAAATCTGAGATAGGACCCATGTATGAGAACAAAGTGTGGACTTTGGTGGATCTGCTAGATGATCGTTGACCCATAGAGAATAAATGGATCTTCAAGAAGAAGACTGACACTTATGGTAATGTTACTATCTATAAAGCTCGGCTTGTTGCAAAGGGTTTTCGACAAGTTCAAGGTGTTGACTACGATGAGAATTTCTCACCCATAACGATGCTTAAGTCTGTCTGAATCATGTTAGCAATTGCCGCATTTTATGATTATGAAATCTGGCAAATGGATGTCAAAACTGCATTCCTCAATGGATATCTTAAAGAAGAGTTGTATATGATGCATCCAGAAGGTTTTGTCGATCCTAAAGGTCTAACAAAGTGTGCAAGCTCTAGCGATCCATTTATGGACTAGTGCAAGCATCTCGGAGTTGGAATATATGCTTTGATGAGGTGATCAATGCATATGGTTTTATACAGACTTTTGGAGAAACATGTATTTACAAGAAAGTGAGTGGGAGCTCTATAGCATTTCTAATATTATATGTGGATGACATATTGTTGATTGGAAATGATGTAGAATTTCTGAATAGCATAAAAGGATACTTGAATAAGAGTTTTTCAATGAAAGACCTCGGTGAAGCTGCTTATATATTGGGCATGAAGATCTATAGAGATAGATTAAGACGCTTGATAGGAATTTCACAAAGCACATACCTTCATAAAGTTTTGAAGAAGTTCAAAATGGATCAGTCAAAGAAAGGGTTCTTGCCTATGTTACAAGGTGTGAAGTTGAGTCAGACTCAACCACTCCAGAAGATAGAGAGAAAATGAAAGTCATTCCCTATGCTTCAGCCATAGGTTCTATCATGTATGCTATGCCGTGTGCCAGACCTGATGTGTGCCTTGCTATAAGTTTAGCAGGGAGGTACCAAAGTAATCCAGGGGTGGATCACTAGACATCGGTCAAGAACATCCTGAAGTACCTGAGAAGCACTAGGGATATGTTTCTCGTTTATGGAGGTGACAAAGAGCTTGTCGTAAATGGTTACATCGACGCTAGCTTTGAAACTAATCCGGATGACTCTAAGTCACAATCTGGATACGTATTTTTATGGAATGGTGGAGTTGTCAGTTGGTGCAGTTCCAAGTAGAGCGCCGTGGCGGGATCAACGTGTGAAGCGCAGTACATAGCTAGTTCAGAATCAGCAAATGAAGGAGTCTAGATGAACGTAGCGTGTAATACCTAGTGCATCGGGTCCAATGAAAATATTTTGTGACAATACTGGAGCAATTGCCTTGGCAAAGGAATCCAGATTTCACAAAAATACCAAACACATCAAGAGACGCTTCAACTCCATCCAAGATTTGGTCAAGGAGGGAGACATAGAGATTTGCAATATACATATGGATCTGAATATTGCAGACCCGTTGACTAAGCCTCTTCCACGAGCAAAACATGATCGGCACCAAGACTCCATGGGTGTTAGATTCATTACAATGTAATCTAGATTAATGACTCTAGTGCAAGCGGGAGACTAAAGGAAATATGCTCTATAGGCAATAATAAAGTTGTTATTTTATATTTCCTTATTCATGATAAATGTTCATTATTCATGCTAGAATTGTATTAACCGGGAACTTGATACATGTGTGAATACATAGACAAAATATCATGTCCCTGGTATGCCTCTACTAGACTAGCTCGTTGATCAAAGATGGTTAAGTTTCCTAGCCATGGACATGAGTTTTCATTTGATAAACGGGATCACATCATTAGTGGAATGATGTGATGGACAAGACCCATCCATTAGCTTAGCATAATGATTGTTCAGTTTTATTGCTACTGCTTTCTTCGTGTCAAATATATATTCCTCCGACTATGAGATTATGGAACTCCCAGACACCGTAGGAATGCCTTGTGTGCTATTAAGCATCACAATGTAACTGGGTGATTATAAAGATGCTCTATAGGTATCTATGATGGTGTTTTTTTGGTTGGCATAGATTAAGATTAGGATTTGTCACTCCGAGTATTGGAGGGGTATCTCTGGGCCCTCTCGGTAACACACATCATATGAAGCGTTGTAAGCAATGTGACTAATGAGTTAGTTACAGGATGATGCACTACAAAACGAGTAAAGAGACTTGTCGATAACGAGATTGAACTAGGTATGAGGATACCAACGATAGAATCTCGGGCAAGTAACATACCGATGACAAAGGGAATAACGTATGTTGACATTGCGGTTCGACCGATAAAGATCTTCGTAGAATATGTGGTAATCAATGTGAGCATCAAGGTTCCGCTATTGGTTATTGACTATAGAGGTGTCTCGGTCATGTCAACATAGTTCTCAAACCCGTAGGGTCCGCACGCTTAACGCTCATGACTATATGTATTATATGAGGTATGTGTTTTGATGACCAAAGGTTGTTCGGAGTCCCGAATGAGATCACAAACATGACGAGGAGTCTCGAAATGGTCGAGAGGTAAAGATTGATATACTGGAAGGTTATCTACAGACACCGGAATGGTTCCCAAGAGGTTCAAGGATTTTTCGGAGTACCGGGAGGTTACCGGAACCCCCCGGGAAAGTTAATGGGCCACATGGGCCATAGTGGAGAGGAGGAGGCAGGCCACAAGAGGTGCCCCCCCATGGCAGTCCGAGTTGGACAAGGGGAGGGGGAGCGGCCCCCCTTTCCTTCTCCCCTCCCCCTCTTTCCCCTTTCCCCCTCTCCCTTGGAAGGAAGGGGGGAGCCGACTAGGATTGGGAGTCCTAGTGGGACTCCCCCCACTTGGCACGCCCCTAGGGCCGGCCAGCCTCCCGTCTCCTCCTTTATATACGGGGGCAGGGGGCACCCCAAAACACAACTGTTGTCTCTTAGCCGTGTGCGGTGCCCCCCTCCATTGTTTACTCCTTCGGTCATATCGTCGTAGTGCTTAGGCGAAGCCTTGCACGGATCACTTCACCAACATCGTCAACACGTCGTCGTGCTGACGAAACTCATCGAATCCTTCATGGCTCTACTGGATTAAGAGTTCGAGGGACGTCATCGAGCTAAACGTGTGCAGAAATTAGAGGTGACGTACGTTCGACACTTGATTGGTTGATTCGAGAAGACGTTCGACTACATCAACCGCGTTAAGTTAACGCTTCAGCTTTTGGTCTACGAGGGTACATGGACACACTCTCCCCTCTCGTTGCTATGCATTTCCTAGATAGATCTTGCGTGGGCGTAGGAAATGTTTTGAAATTGCATGCTACGTTTCCCAACAGATGCCACCACAAATGACTACTACTACCCCGAGGGTGCCTACTACTACATGACGGACACCGATGACCAGGAGTAGTTAGGAGGCTCCCAGGAAGGAGGCCTTGCCTTTTCGATCAATGTTCCTTTTGTGCTAGCCTTCTTAAGGCAAACTTGTTGAACTTATGTGTGTACTCAGATATGTTTGCTTCTACTGACTCGTTTGTATTCGAGCTAATGTACTGGAGCCCTCGAGGCCCCTGGCTTTTAATATAAATCTTGTATTATTTTAATTTGTGTCTAGAGTTGTGTTGTCATATCTTCTGTGAGTCCCTGATCTTGATCGTACACATTTGCGTGTATGATTAGTGTACGATTGAATCAAGGGCGTCACAAGTTGGTATCAGAGCCGACTGCCTATAGGTAGCCCCCTTTCCAACTCCTTGGCTGAAGTTGAGTCTAGTCACCAAAAAACTTTTACTAACATGGCTGTGCGGCTTATGGGCCCACGTCGCCAGTGGGTGGTATTAGGATCTTTTACTCCTCATCTATACTCTGGGACTCTGATCTCTCTTCCATTCGGGTTTGACGTCGCCGGTGTTGCTCCAGCGCCGGCCACCTACGTGGCACACCTAGGGTCCTCCCATGGGTCACTGCCAATGGGGCCCCTGCGCCTAGTTGACTGGGTTGATAGGCGTGTTGGCCTCTTTGTTGAGCCTAGGTAGGACTACAGTGTGTTGATTGGCCGAGGCCGGTCATGACCTGATTGTGTGTCCAACTAGAGTTGATCGAGCATGTTGGGTAAGTTAGTGCACCCCTGCAGGGAAGTATTATCTATTCGAATAGCTGGGTCCATGGTAACGGACGCTCGGAGTTGTATCGATATTGATACAACTAGAACTAGATACTGAGTGCTTAAGCATGTAATGGATATGTGGCTCCGAGATTGCTTTCCCGCGGGGAGTCCGGGAAGGATCTCTGGGCGTTATTTCTACAACATGTTTGTTAAATATAAGCTGCTATTCTATACTCTTCTGATTGCTGCAAGATGCTTGGAGGTGCTTGAAGATTCTAGTCTTCGAAAGGCTAGGCTTTCCCCTTCTCTTCTGGCATTCTGCAGTTCAGTCGACAGATACTACCCATTTCATTGATACTGATGCATATGTAGTGTAGATCCTTGCTTGCGAGTACTTTGGATGAGTACTCACGGTTGCTTTGCTCCCCTTTTTCCACCTCTTTCCATTCTTCCCGGATGCTGCAACCAGATGGTGGAGCCCAGGATCCAGATGCCAACCCCAACGACTACTACTACCCCGAGGGTGCCTACTACTACGTGACGGACACTGACGACCAGGAGTAGTTAGGAGGCTCCCAGGCAGGAGGCCTTGCCTTCTTACGGCAAACTTTTTTAACTTATGTCTGTACTCAGATATGTTTGCTTCCACTGACTCGTTTGTATTCGAGTTGATGTATTTGTGCCCTCGAGGCCCCTGGCTTGTAATATAAAGCTTGTATTATTTTAATTTGTGTCTAGAGTATTGTTGTGATATCTTCCCGTGAGTCCCTGATCTTGATTGTACACATTTGCGTGTATGATTAGTGTACAATTGAATCGGGGGCATCACCGAACCCGAGGAGTATCTCGAGTGGGAGCGCTTGATGGACGACTAGATGAAGCTACATCAAGTTCCTCCCGAAGATCATGTGAAGTGTGCCACAAGAAACTTCCACGACTACGCGTTGACACGGTGGCTTCACAGACCTTGAGAGAGCTACGACATGAGTTGGCCCAAGACAAAGATAGCTTTGTGGTGAGAGTTCGTGCCTCCAACCTAAATAGAACAACTTCAATTCCAATTGGAGAACACCATCCAAGGATCCAGGTCCATCGACGCGTACTTCAAAGATATGAAGAATGCCTTGCGACGAGCCGGCGTGGATGAACCCATTTCAATGAAGTTCCACTTCATGATGGGATTGCACAACGACATCTCCAAGACTATCTTCCTCGAGAACTACAAGTCCCTCGACAACAACTACATTGGTGCTCTCAAGGCGGAACAAGAACTCATGAAGGCTAAGGCTTCTCCACCCCAAGCACACTTCTTGAAGACCAAGCTCAAAGACGGCGAGCATGAGGATAGTACCACCAAGATGTCCAAGCCTGATGAGCTCCAAGACGATGCTCCCAAGTTTGACTTCACCGCCATTCCTCTTTGTGGCATTGATGATGCCGAGTCTACCATGACTCTTTTTTAAGACCGTGCGGCGACGAGTATGACTACGGAGACCTTCAAGGACCAAGCTTTGGAGGTGAGCGACATGGTGACGAGCAAGGGGGATGCTTCCATCTTAGGAGGCGAGAGTGATGACGTGCCATCTTCGGCCTTCATTCACGGCGACGGTGACGATATGATCGAGCATGGGATTTTCCCTTCGGTCATGGAGGAGAGTGATGATCTACCACCTTCGGCCTTCATCCACGGCGAAGACAACGAGATGGTTGAGAATGGAATTTTCCCTTCGACCACGGGGACGTATGATGACTTGTGCCACCATATTGAGAGTGACTTCACCACTAGCCCCATATATTATGAGTTTCCCCAATTCCCATGCGAGGATAGCCACAACCCCCACCACTTGAGTGAGATGAGTGACTCTACCATATGTGACTTTGAGTGCACCTACTTGGAGGGAGTGAGTGAACCACCACATAAAGAGATTGTGATAGTTGATAGGGCATGTGAGGCCACTTCGATTTCTAACGACTTAACCTCTACCTCTATTGTGTCTTCTCATTTGGTGCGAGGTCCCATATATGATGACGCGTCGATTCTTGACGACTTCATCCTTCCTTCGGACAAGACGATGGCCATGGTGGAATATGACACACCCCCACATGGTTCCATCAAGATGATCATATCGACCACCATTTGGTCTTACCCACCTCACCTACACCACTTGAGTGGAATGACAAAGGTAACATAGGTGAAGGTGATGCTCTTGTCCCACTAGTGGACATTCTTGACATTGATTGCTTGCATGATGTTGATCCACCCATCTCCATGATTCATGCTAGTGCGACTTCCTCATGTGATGATTTCTTGCCCATTTACGATGAGTATGATGATTCTCATGTGGAGTCTATTCATTGTGATGCCATGTTACATAGGATTTCTTGTGACAATTCTTTAGGTCACATCATGTTTGACAATCCGCTGACTTGTCATATGATATGCATGAGATCAACCATATGTCATATTTGCAATCTCTTCATAGTGACTATGCATATGCCATCAAAATAAATCCAATTTGCACATATGGCATAGATGACAAGCCCATGGTTATTGGCATTTGTTTCTCTTGTGATGATATTGATATGCTCCTTTTGTAACATTTATCTCATATGCCATGCCATGACCACCTAACTTCGAATATGCTTTGTTTTGGATGTTCTCCATTTTCTCCATATGATGTTTCCAATATTTCTCACGAGGAGACCCCCATAGTTTCCTCATACATGTTAGGGATTTTGATCCATCCCATCCATTGCATGATCCCAATACTTATGTGCACAATATGCTCCCCAGGAATAAACATGCTATTGATGTGCCATATACTTGCATTCTGAATTTGTGTCTCCATCGTGTTATACATAACAACTATTCTTTCATGATGGATGACATGTTCTTATACCATGCATCAAATTTCTTTGAGCGGTGCTTATCTTGTGCTAACTCACATGTGCACATAGACATCATGATTGATGATGTGTACATTTACCACGCACACATTTGTTTGTTTGTGTCTCTTTTGTGTAGGTACCCATGAATACTTGTCAACCTCGCAATCCCACGAGTTGACAAAACGAGCTCTAGAGAGAAATGATGACTTGGGATCCCATGGATGGTCTTTCCCACCGCTCTCTTCGTGCAAAGACTTCACACATTCCTTGTACATGGCCCTCACATGGTTATGGGTTATTGTCCATTAAATATTATATGCCCATCTTGCCATGTTCACTTTGCATGACATGCTTATTCATATGCCTTTACCATGCATTTATGACCCATACTTTGCATTACACATGACGATTTATTTTCATACTTGTATGTGTATTTTCAAGCTTGGAGATATCACTAGTTATTGCCATGATTGATTTGTTCCCAATTCTTATGATGATGCTTTTATCATGTTTCATTTTCGTGCTTGCGATATGTCATGTGCATTGCCTATATCTACTATTTGCTCAGATGACATGATTGCCATGATTTCCTCTAGTGTGTTGCATCTTCGCTCCACTAGTTTGCACAACATGATTCACATGCTTGTTTATGTTGGATCACCCATGATTCATAATTGCTCATTTCATGTGGTTGATGACAACCATTTCCATGGTTTGCAGATGATTGATATTGCTTCTTGTCATATATCTCCATATGTTTTCTCCCTCATGCTAGATGACTTGCCATGTATTGAGTGCAACTATGCCTTTAGTCTTTACAATGAGTTTTCCCCCATAGCATTCTCACACATATTTGGAGATTTTGACATATTCCTTGTGAAGCATGCTTGTCTTACCTCTTTGTACCGTATACCTAGTGCCATGAATATTTCCATTGTTGCATCATATTATTCATGCACTTGTGCTTCTAATGGTTATGTGCAAGAGAACAGAACCATCATGATGGATGATGTGTATATCTACCATGCGCATATGCTCTTTGTTTTGTTGTGTGCATGTGTAGGATACTTGGACTTCATGTCGACTTCCACTTCACGTGAGTTGACTATTCGAGCTCTTGAGACCGAACCACCTTCTACCACGACGATTCTACATCGCTTTTGCTTGTACTTCTGCATTCTGAAGGACGCACAAGGACGTGCCGTCAATGTGATATATTTCTTGAGCATGGATATTGCAGATCATACTACTTGCGTTGCTTGCACCATTAGACTTATTGGCCATATCAGACCATTTGATTGCGTGCATGTTAGAGATCTTGCTTCGACTTGTCATTTTCACCTTTCCATGCCTCATGACATATATACCTTGTGTGTTGCATCCGAATTGTGGATTACTTGCTCCTATCATATGTTTGGTTGCAACAATGTCATCACTTCGCATATTCCATGTCCCATTGATTGTCACATGATTGACTTGATTGCCTCACGCATGTTGAACAATTGCTCTTTCTGTTGTGTTGAGTGCCACACTATCTTCACTACACCCTATACACGTTATGTTTGGATTGTCTTGCACTTGACCCATGTGTTTAGACACTTCATTTAATTTGGTATTGTGAATGATTCCTATGCCTACCATAGACCTTCCATTGAGTGCTTTATGCATGATTGCTATGACCATGCGATAGATGCTTATTCTCTTGTCACTCATATTTGCATCACCACCTCACATTTACATGCTTGTTTCCATGATGTCCTTCATTGTGCTCAATTTGTGTGCTTACATGCCATGTCACAATCCTTTGTCACACCTTATGCTATGCTTGATGACGACACTTGTTGGGTGAATCACCACTTGAATGCTTGGTTTTGCACTAACGCTAACCACATTTGTTTTTCCAAGTGCTTCCTGTCCTTGCTCCTTTTGAAGGAATCACTAGACGGTGCGGCATTAGAGAGTGCCAATTGCGAGCTTGAAGATGATGAGTACTTGGTGAACATCCACTTCTACACGGTGAAAACATCTCTTTACCATGGTGATTTGGTTTTTGATCCGAGGTTGGATCTTTTCCAAGGGGGAGGGATGATGCGGAGCATCCTACGGACATCACCATGACAAGAGTCCATTCGGCAAGTGACATGTGAGACATCTACTTCACTTACACAATGTTGAATAATCTCCTTTACGCGTGTTCACTTGACCCCTTCGAGGATGGTATACTACTTGAGACTCCTCTCGTGTGCATACATAGGTATCGCCGGAACACCATGGACGAGGAGGAGGAGTGCGAGCGCAAGTGTATGTCAGCGTTCTGGATATGGGGGTATCAAGACTTGCCTGCCTGCGGCCCACCACGTGGCTCCATCGATAGTCTGGCACGGCCCAGCTTTGACATCAACAGCTCAAGACCCTCGCGAGGGGCCAAGCCTCGCAAGGCGGACGATGCCAAGACCCCCGAGGGGATTGGCCTCTTCAGGCTGGCTCCCGAGGGTCGGAGAGTTCTATGCAAGGTGCACCTCACGAGGCTCAGCTGACATGAGCCATGACGACCAAGGCCAGGAGGGCGCCAGGCGGGTGCCAGCGGGCGCAGAGCGCTAGTTTTCTCTTCGGTGCAAGGGAGGCAAGCCGCAGGCGCCGAGTCCCGAGGAATCAACCAAAGGTTTCCATTCTGGTGCAACAAGACCAAGACCACCAGGAAGGCAGGATGAAGGTCATCACCGAGCCCACTGCAGTGTCACGACCAGGGGCTTTTTGCACGCGAAGACCACTTTTGTCAGGATAAGTTGTACTACTTGTCCCCTTTCAAATCCGGCCGTTGTGGGATCCCTTCCCGCCAACATTTGGGAAGAGGACCAATGCCACTATAAATAGGACTTAGCCACCAACATAGAGGGGATCGGATCCATACTCACCCGACCACCTCACCAGCTCTCTTGAGCTCAAGAACACCTCACCTCCTGAGGCCAGTTCATCCACTGTACTAGTTCAACCTCTGCCCTTCGAGGCAATCGACCAAAACGCTGGAGTAGGGTATTACATAGCAAGGTGGCCCGAACCAGGATAAACTGTCGTGTCTGTTTGTCTCTTCAAGCTTGACGCACTAGGCCTAGGAGGATCACGAGTAGGCAGGTTGGGTAGGCTGAGATCTCCGCACGCACCCTAGATTTCAAACCTTTCAAGGGTTTGCGGAACTCATGATCCGACATTTGGCACGCCAGGTAGGGGTGCGTCGGATCTTCTCTACCGTCGATAAATCCACCGTCACTCTGACAACTCCATGGCCGACGCACGCCGAGCTCGCGCCGAGTGCCGGGTCGCAGTCGCCGCTCGCGTTGCTCAGTCGGCTCCAGCAGGCAATGGTTGTGCTCGTCGTGCTCCATCTCCGGTGGCCAACGCCACCACGGGCCCTGCCGGCCACGAGCAGCAAGCTTCTCCGTTGCACCCTTCGGTGCACCATGACGGGCGCACCGCCACTCCGTCACTGACCCCGACAACTTCATCCTCCCACGCGCGTCATGATTCAGCGAACGCGCGGGCAGCTCTGCTCATGGCGCGGGAGCTCCTTCGCTACCACCTGGTCGACGACTTCTATGAGGAGTGGCTCGAGCGGATCGCTGAGCTCTTCAGCGCGGCCGGGGCTTCGCTGCACCGGCCCGCTCACTGCCTCAGCAGCCGCCTGCCGTGGGTGACGTGGCTCACGGGGTTCCTCCACCACCTCCGACCCAGGGCGTCATCATTGGTCCAAGGCATGTGGCACCGTGGTGCGACCCACCGCGCCCAGCGCCTGCTCGGGAGGAGGTGAGCTTCCAGGTGGTGCAGCGGCCTCAAGGGGAGGCGCACGTGCTTCCAGTGCCCCCACACCAAGCCCGCGTGCCGCCACAGGAGGTGGCGGCGCGCGTGCACCAGGACCAGGTTCCACCTCCTTGACGAGCCCCAGTGGCCACAGTAGGATGTCGCGCGTTCACCTCGGCACTCCACAATGTTATCTGGCCGAGCAAGTTCAAGCCTGACCTGCCCCCACGCTACGACGGCACCACCGATCCCGCCGAGTTCCTACAACTCTACGAGCTGAGCATCGAGGCGGCCAGCGGCGACAAGAAGATCATGGCGAACTGGTTCCCGATGGACCTCAAGGATGGCGCACGTTCTTGGCTCCTGAACCTCCCCGAGGGATCGGTCTCTTCCTGGGAGGAGATGCGCGGCCGCTTCATCGCCAACTTCCAGGGCACTCACGACCACCCGCCGGCCATGGGTGACCTGTGTCGCATCAAGCAGCAGCCAGGAGAGACCCTGCAGAAGTATATCTAGTGCTTCAACAACGTTCGCCTCAAGATCCCCAAGGTGTCGGACGAGGCCATCATCTCAGCGTTCACTGACAGCGTCCGGGATGTCAAGATGAAGGAGGAGCTTGCCATCCATGAGGACCTCTGCACAACCCTGGAGATGTTCAACATGGCGAACAAGTGTGCAAGGGCCGAGGAGGGGCACCTCTTCCTCCTCGAGCTCCCCAATACTGACCCAGAAGACAAGAAGGCCAAGGCCCAGGACATAAAGCGCAAAGGGCCAGCCGTGCTCGCTGCAGAGCCAGAGATGAAGCAACCGACCGTTCTGTGTCTTCCACAACGTGCATAGCCACAACACCAACGACTGCCAGGAGCTCAGGGCCCTCCGGGATGGTCGTCTCTGTCGATGCCCCGAGTGCAATGATCGAGGCTACGTCCGTGGGGGTGGCCAAGGTGGAGGACGCTGGGACGGACGTGATCATCACTAGGAGTGGCGCGACCATCCTCGGGAGTACCGTTGGCTGGTCCAACCTCGCGAGGGCGCTTGGAGGGAGCAATCTCATGAGGAGCACCCTCAGGGCAATGGCGGTCTTCCACCGCTACCTCCACCACCAAGAAGGAATGAAGATGATCACCAGGACGAGGGGGGTGGGGGGTTCCAGGAGCTACGAGCCATTGCCTGCATCTTGGGCGGCTCGCAGGCCCCATCTTCTCACTGCATCTTCAAGCAGTTCACGCGCGAGGTGAATGCAGTGCTCCCCAAGCCTGAAGGAACTCGCCCTCTCAGGTGGTCCAAATGTGCCATCACCTTCATCTCCTCAGACCAGCTCAAGTGCGCGGTCATTGCCGGGGCGCTCCCCATGCTCTGCTCTCCCGTCATCAGCAATGTGGTCGTCACCAAGACTCTAATCGATGGTGGAGCGGGGCTCAATGTCCTGTCTGTTCAAACGTTTGACAGACTCCAAGTGCCATACTACCAGCTTCAGCCAACCAAGCCATTTTCAGGAGTGACCGACGGTTCCACACACCCGATAGGGCAGGTCCGCCTCCCTGTCACCTTCGGAAAATGCAACAACTACCACACCGAGCTCATCGACTTCGACATCGCTGACATTCGCCTGCCATACAACGCCATCCTAGGGTACCCAGCACTGGCCAAGTTCATGGAAGCGACGCACCACAGGTACAACATCATCAAGATGCTAGGAAGCGGCGGTGTCATCACGATCGCATGCCAAGAAAAGGACGCGGTGTGCTCCCTAGAGCGCGCCTTTCAAGCTGCAACAGTCGAGAGCCCTGAAGATGAGGGTGGTGCCCTACCTCATGAGGTCGCCCAAGACAAAGAAGTTGCAGCTGGGTCAGGGATCTCGTGAGGATGCCTCGGCCAAAGACTCCATGCTGAGCCTCGCGTTCCCGGACAGGGTACCTTCACCCATCGCATAGGAAGGCGCGCCCAGCGCCCCTCTCAGACTGGGCTTGGGGGCTCTCCTTGGGAGGGCCTCAGACCTAGCCAGGATCAAGAGGGAGGCGCTCGGGCACCATGTGGAGGTGCACTTCAGCGCATGCTTCCCAAGAGAAGGCATCAGGTGGGAGGCGCCAGGCATTCAGGAGTTCATCAGCAAGGCAATCGAGGAGATTCAAGAGGCAAGGGTTCTGCAAGGCGATCGCCGCCTACTGTGAGGCGCGACTCACTATCCTGGCGAGGGTAAGGAGTTCCTCGTCAGCGTCGACATCCCAGGGCTCAACAGGGCCGCATCTCGGCAGCTCTTCTGGGCGTCTCATGTCGGCCGATGCGAGGGTCCACCCCACAGCTACGTCCGCATGCCTTTTGGCCTACCAGGCGCAGCTATGGTGTTCCAGTGCTGCACAAGGGATGCCCTGGCGGCTCGCGAGGCTAGGCATCAGGCAACCCTGGCAGAGATGGAGGAGGACCCCCAGGAGCCTCCCGGGCCCTCTAGGCCTCCTGAGGCTCGGCGCGAGGGCGGCTCATGAGGAACGACTCCAGCAGCTCGCGTCTTTCGCTACCCCAACACCTCTTCAGCGACGGTACTAGGTGATATCTCTCTAGTTCGTTCAGTTTGGGGGCGCCCCTCGGGCTGCATCATCCCCAGGTTGTGTGGGTCCGTCCTTGTGGCGTGTATCATTTTGCATTCACCAGGATTGTCTAACCATCTCCTATGAGTTTACCTATGATCGTCACCCGGCGGCCTCGAGTCTTAACCGCCTCGCGGTCTCCCTGCATTTGCTGGCTTGTCCCTCGCTCGCCTTGCTGCATGGCTACCCACATCGGCACGACACATGTGCTTTGGTCCATCCCCGCAACGCTGACAAACCTGAGGACCAAGCGCTGGCTCACGACCCGCCTCGCGCATGCCACCTCACCAGGTCCTCGGTGCCTTCGTCTGGTGCCAGGGACCCTGGGCGGACGGCCCGCTCCGCAGGGGTTCTCGGCCTCTTCTGCAGTCTAACCTGCAAGTTCACCTGTGATGATTCACGGACCGGTTTGGACGACCGCCATCTTACCTCGCGAGTCGCTTGCACGTTAAAGGGGGAGGTCCCGAGCATCGCATCTCGGGAGATCCTACTGGCTCTCCAGCCCTCACCCCTTGGCCTTGACCATGGCACAGCGACCTGGCATACTAGTGGCGGCTGAGCTTGCTCAAGGGCCGGGACCCGAGGACGTAGAGCACCTGGGCAAGCGATGCAAGAAGGTGGTTGTTGCGGGCCATGGCTAATGATGCCACCGCAGACGCAAGAGCAGGCACCCTCCTCCTAACGGATCAGGACTACCAGAAGATAATTCGCAGTCGCTGTGGCACTGATCTTGCTCCCTGCACGCCCCAGACTTGCAGTCCCACTCCGGTGGCTTCACTACCCTTTTTGATTCTCTGGACGACTGCTTGCACGCCAAGGGGGACCTCGTGAGCATCGTGTCTCATGAGCTCTCTCCGGACCTCGGGCAGCTCACCTCCTAGCCTTGACCACGATATCACGACCTGGCATACTAGCGACGGTTGAAGCCTGCCTGGGTATTGGGTCCCGTCAGAGTAGAGCGTCGTGCCGCCTAGGGAAAAGAAAAGGGAGGAGTCGTGCTGAAGTGGGATACGTGAATCCATCCCAAAATCAAAGAAAGCAACACTGGTATTAAATATACTCTGATCCTTACAAACCCCACGGGGGCTAGTTTTCATTCCGTGCAGGGAAAGGAAAAGAAGGAAGGATACTACTAAGCCATTGAGCATCAACAGTGACGCCGGGCGGCAGCCGCTGCTGCGCTCCGACCCGGTAGGAGCTTGGCAACACGTAGCTATCATCGCTAGACTCCGGAGACTCGCTGGGCTTAGGGGAATCACTGGATTCCTAGGAGTCGTCGCTATTGCTGGAAGAGGCGCCAAAGGGGGCATAAGCAGGTCTAGCGCCCACGACTGCACCCCGTGGGCTGCTTCCTTTGGGGCATCACTCCAGCCGTTCACCCTCCTTGTTGAAGACCTTGAAGAACAAGGTGGATGTGCCATCATACTCGAATTGAATCGCGAGGGCTCCTTCGGCGCGGCAAGCCCGGGTGAACTCACCCCAGCCCCGGTTCATGAAGACGTCTCTGGGGGGCACCATCTCGACCCCAGCTCCGGTGGCTAAGCTGCAGCACCCGGCGTGCTGGAGCCACAGCTCAAGCGCCCCCCTCGGAGGCAGCTCGCTAGCAAAGAACCTCGGCATACGGATCCAGGAATTGGGAGGCATCACCTCCCAGACAACTAACTCACGCGAGTTGCCCTCGACGTGAGTCCATGGCACGGTCGGCAAGGCAATGGCGGCCCGTCCTCCATCGTTGGGGGCCGCTCGATGGCGCACATGTTCATCCCGAGCGCGGGCGTACATGGGGAGGGGGAATCCAGGCGGAGGCCTCGATTGCCAAGGCCTGGTCACCTCTCGCCCCATGCTGGCGTCATGAGGGAGGCAGAGTCACTTCTTCAGTGGAAGAGGATCAGGCCCCTCCCTACGGGCCTTCCCCTTTTCAGTCGCCGAGAACCTCCTGATCGACGCCATGGAAGCAAGACGAAGAAGGAGAAGAAGCGGGCGGCAGGAAGACGAATGAGAGATGAGCGGGGAGCTCTGCCCCTCCCCCATATCTATAGCCAGGGAAGGCCAACCGCCAGCCTCTATGACATCGTGCCATGATGATCCTCTACATGCCACATCGTTTCGTCAAGTCGCAGTTGCCGAGGCGGCATGGGGAAGTGGAGACGCCCACGTGCCATCAATGCGTCATCAAGGCCGCAGGCGGTTAGGGCCCGCGGTGTTACGCACTTGCCCTTTGGCTTCGCCTGGAAGCCAAGTCCGAGCGCGCCTTGGGCCTGTGGGCTACTGTCGGCATTCTGGATATGGGCGTATCTAGACTTGCCTGCCTGCGGCCCACCACGTGGCTCCATCGACGGCCTGGTACGGCCCAGCTTCGACATCAACAGCTCAAGACCCTTGCGAGGTGCCAAGCCTCGCGAGGCGGACGACGCCAAGACCCCTGAGGGGATCGGCTCTTCCGGCTGGCTCCCGAGGGGCGGAGAGTTCTATGCAAGGTGCACCTCACGAGGCTCAGCTGACGTGAGCCATGACGACCAAGGCCAGGCAAGCGCCAGCAGGCGTAGAGTTCCAGTTTCCTCTTTGGTGCAAGGGAGGCCAGCCGCAGGTGCAGAGTCCCGATGAATCAGCCAAAGGTTTCTATTCTGGTGCAACAAGACCAAGACCACCAGGACGACATGACAGAGATCATCACCGAGCCCATCGCAGCGTCACGACTAGGGGATTTTCATAGGCAAAGACCACTTTTGTCAGGATAAGTTGTACTACTTGTCCCCTTTCAAATCCGGCCATTGTGGGATCCCTTCCCGCGAACATTTGGGAAGAGGACCAAGGGCACTATAAATAGGACTTAGTCACCACCATAGAGGGGATCAGATCCATTCTCACCCGATCACCTCACCAGCCCTCTTGAGCTCAAGAACACGTCACCTCATGAGGCCAGTTCATCCATTGTACTAGTTCATCCTCAGCCCATCAAGGCAATCCACCAAAATGCTGGAGTAGGGTATTACACTGCAAGGTGGACCGAACCAGGATAAACTGCCGTGTCTCTTTGTCTCTTAGAGCTCGACACGCTAGGCCTAGGAGGATCGTGAGTAGGCAAGCTAGGTAGGTTGAGATCTCCGCACGCACCCCAGAGTTCGAACCTTTCAAGGGTTTGCGGAACCCGTAATCCGACAGTGTACAACTACACCATCCGCAAGAGAAGCATGGAAGAGGAGGAAGAAGAGAATCTACCCAATCCAGAAATACCGGCACAACCGCCCAACTATCGGTCGACCGGTACAACCGTCCAACTACCGGTCAACCTTGTGTAATCAAGCGACACAAGACTGGTACAACCCCGGTTTTCCCCCCAACTGCGACTAGACCAGTACTACCGGTCCAACCACCGGTCCAACCGGTCCATACCTCCGCGAACACCTCTAGAAACCGGTACCTGAGCTCCTAGCGGTACAACCGCTCACATGTTCGGTACAACTGGTCTGCCTGCGAGCAGTAGAAGGGTCAACGACCCATGTAACCCCCAACTTACCCCTTGGACTATAAGTACTTGTCCCCTAGCTCCGAATTAGGGTTAGCAATGTGATAGCTCATTTGTATGTGAGCTTTGCTCCTACCTCTACTCTTGAGAGAGAGAGAGAGAGACTACCACTCCCATGGAGTGCAAGGCCTCCATGTGAGAAGATGCTGCGGGATATCATCAAGGCCCCTCATGGGAAGATCCGTCTAGGATATCATAAAGACCTCCTCTTGGAGATGAACTTTACCTTGTATCTTTCCCTTTGTTGTTCATGTACCCATTTGGATCTTGTGTGTTTGATTGTCTAGTGGATGTGTGATTGGACTTATTTTTGACTTTTTACCCTTGTGATTTCTCTCCGTTCTTCCCCGTGTTCATCTTGTTCTTCGAGGGAATCCACTCCAATCTTGAAAGCTCGACCTACACCAGGTTAGCCCCGTATCAGAGGGATTGTGATTTAACACAGAAGATAAACTCTTTTGAACCTATTCTCCTTGATAATTGGTTCGTAAACCAATGTCGATTACTCGTGGTGGATACTTGAGGTGATCTCCGTACCTTTACAGACTTCTTCTTCGAGAACCACAATCACTCTTGGTTACTGAAGAAACTGACACCTAACCGTCTAGAGAGTTTGCAACACTCAAGAGTAATAGGCAGAGCACACTAGACTTAGATTCGAGTGATGATAAACCACTATCTAATTTTTCGGCTCTAGCGTTTTTCTCTCGGTGGATTTTAAACTCAAATAACTCTTGAGAGGGTTTGCTGAACAATATTCTCGGAATCAAATGGAGCAACCACCGGACAAAGCCGGTGGGGGTGACTATTTATAGCCGTGACCTTCCCTAATGAGAAATGACCATTTTGGACACAGGGTCCAGCTAATGGCCAACTGACACGTTCACAACAGTCAGATTTGAAGGCAATGGTAACACCCCCTGTGGAACAAGTAATGGTAACTCTTTGGTCAGAAGCAAATCTCTCACTGCGAAGAAGATCACAGCCTCTTGCTGGCAAGTATTTTCTCGGAACACAAAGAGATTTCTCTCACAACTTTCATAGGATTGAGTTTAGCATCAGAGAATCAAAGCTTTGAACATTGTACCCCTCTTGGTAGTATGGTGATCCTATGACTCAATAAAGAGAGAAAACAACTACAAAATCAATTCTACGTCTTCACTTCATCTTCGGTTTCTCTCGGTTGCAGTTAATTATCTCGGATGCCACCAAACCAATTGCTTCACATCGGCAATTTTTAGGGGGTCACTCTCAACAGCATAATCTTCCTTGATAATACTCGCTGCCACGCAGGAGATTATCTTCGGAGTTTATATCAAACTCCTCATGACTTCAGGGACTTGTTACACTGTGTGCACTAGCAAACACACTAGCCCCTTACTGTTTATGTCAACAATCTTCAAACCATAAGGACGCAAATCACTGCACCAACATTCTCCCCCTTTTTGAATGATTGTTGACAATACGGATAATCGTCCAAGAAGAATAGATATGTGGAAGGTAAAACAATGAGAGTGAAATAGAGTTACTATTCTCGAGATGAAATAGACTCCCCTTGAATGTATGCAGGGAATTAAGTTTATGATGCGATTCTCCTGCAATAATTTGTATATATGGAGGACATTTCAATCATTCGACATAATGATTCGCACTGATCAGATAAAATCCATTGCTAGCATAGTGCAATCATTCATAACTTCTGATAAAAGATCCACTTGCAAAACATATACTTCGAAGGAATAGGAGCAGCAGGGGTTATTAATATTACAAGACAGAAGTTACTAAGAGTTATACAACTTAGTACAGATAACCATGAATTAGAATTTGCAAACTCGGGAGAAAACAAAACACCAAAAAGCAAATCTATTGAACTAGATGTAATTCCCCCCCTTTTGTCAACAAGTGGCAAAAAGGTCACGAATAACACGAGTCAAGAAATGGAGCAAAGGTCACTCCGAGGCATCGCCAAGCTAACTATCTGAGGTGACTTCTTCTTCGGAGGTGACTGGAATTCCTTCGTCTTTAGCAGCAGGAGGAATTTCTTCAGGCACATTCACTGGGTGCTGAGCAGATGAACTTGGAATATTTGGATCAGCCATAGGAGGAACATTCGATAGAATATTGCCTTCAGTAGGTTTGACAATCGGTGAGGTGGCATCATATTCTTCGAGCAATTTGCTAATCTGTAAGTGAAGAGTATCTATGGGAAGTTCACAAGCTGGTAGAGGAGGAGTGCTACGCTCTTGGAAATCATCCACATTGAAGCCTTTGTCTATGTAGTCATAGATCTCTTGGAGGTTCACATTCAACAAGTTGTTCTTGACGAAGAACTTGCGAACCAATGTCTAGAGTCTTCACTTGTTCTCATCGGCTATCAAGTGTACCAGCCTGGTGCAATTGTCGATAAGATTCATCTCATTTGCAAGGTGTTCTCTCTTGCGATGGTTATCAGCAATGTGTTGCAGAAGCAGTTGTTGCGTTTTCATATTGACTTCAAGATGTGATTGAGGCTGAGAAGTAGGCATACGCACACGCTGGGGAAGCCGAGGACCATCAAAATTCTCATGATAATAAGTAGAGGACTGCAATGGTGTTCCCGAGGAAAATTCTTCCATAGCTTTCATTGTGTCTCGGACAGGTGGAATGAAGCTTTTGTGACTGCCCTTGGCTAGGTATACAATTTTCATGGCATGATCGATAGCCTTTTGTATCCAGGGAGCATGTGAAAGGTTATTTAGCAAAGTCCTTCAGGATACGAAGAAACATGTCTTCAACTTCAAAGATATATTGTTTGGAGCTAGCATAGATGGCATTTTTAAGGATAGCAGCGATAGCCTTGTCAGCATTGATGCCAGCTAGTGGGCAGATGGTGTAGGTGAGAAGATGGTATAGTGTCTGGTTCTTGAAGGTTAAATGTTCAGGAAGAGGAGGAAAAGAGTAGTCATGAATCTTTTCCTTGTCCATTATGTACTTGAAATCTTCATCAGAGATAACATCAATGTAGTGCATCCGGATTTTAGTATTTCCATGCTCAAAGCGAGGAAAATGAAAGTGTGCGGTGAAATTAGTGGAGGTGCACCTAATCCTCTTTCCTTCGTCATCCACTCAAGAATCCACTTGGAGCTATCATTTTCATCACCACTGATGTACAATGTGGCATACAATCAAAGAATAATTCTTGGTTCCATGGATGCTCGAATTCAAATATCTTGGTCAAGCAGAAATCATCTAAGTCTTGAAGTAGCTAGTTGAAGCACCCATTGTTTCTCATGGCAGGAATGTTGGGAAACTCATGAAGTAAAATCTTCCTGCTCTCATAAAGCACACGAGAGTACTAGATAGCTTGTTCCTTGGTCCAGAACCGAGGAGATTCAGAAGTGCGAGGACCATCATATGGGATTATCTTAAAGAACTTTGGATGCGCATCCTGTTGAACAGGGGACCTTTACCACTAGTTCCAGCCAAGAAGATAGGCAATTCTTCTTGAGGATTTGGAAATTTGAATTCTTCTTTGGGTGAAAGAAATTCATCACCATAGACAAATGAGTCATGATGGCACCCAGAAGGTGATTGGCAGGCAGAAGGACCAGCTTCATTTGTTCTTGCATTTGTATCGGCTGTTAGCTAAAGCCTTGAAAGAGCATATGTCATAGTCGAAGGAGTTGTGGTTTTTGTAGGTTGAGCTTCAGGAATCACAAAAGTTCATTCTTGCTCAGGACGTGGTACTGGATTTTGCTTGGGCAGTTGCCGTTGTTGTTTCTCGATCACCACATGTTCCAAAGGAACTAAAGCATCATAAGGAGGAGCATGAGTCTCAGAACGAATAGGTTCGCCTTCTTCAGGGGCAGACCTGGTGGGAGAACCTGGTTGAATAGGTGATGCCACATGCACTGATTCAGTTGGCCTTAGCAAAGCTTGAGCTTCTGATTCCTGAACAAGAGGCTCTGAGTGAACGATGGGCTCATGGGTCTTTTATTTCATTGGAGGAGCAATAGTGGAGGGATGTTGATTTTCTTGTGGTGTAGACGACACTTGCCTTCGATCAGTTTTCTTTCGCTGCATCCTTTTCTGTTGAGTAACTCGATCAGTGTCACCTTTTTCAAGATCATTATAGCTAGTGATTTGGGCTTGGTGCTCATCACAGATATTTCGAACAATTGCATCTAGATTCAAGTGAAAACCCAGTTGCTTGTATGGAAGCATAGTCATGGTACACTTGACATCCTTGTAGGAACTTTCGAGCTCACGAATGACAAATTTTGAGGAGGCCGTTTTTCATTCGACCGTCGAGGTCAAGAATCTTAGCAAATAATGTGTTAATTTCAACAACGTCTTCTCTCATGTCTTGAACAAGGGATGCAACCTGTTTAATGACCTCAACGGGAATGGGCAAAGAGTCCACTTCTCCTGTTGATGAATTTGCATCCCGATAAAGAACTTGAGTTCACCTATCATTGGCATTTGATACTTCTCGGACATCATTCGTGCGAATTCCATGCTGCAAGCATTGTTAGTACAGTCAAAAATAATATCATCCAAATATATTTTACACATGAATAGATCACCATTAATAGCACATGTGAATAGAGTGGAGTAAGTGGATCCTAACTTGAACGCCTTTTCGAGCAGAAACTTCCTCAGTGTATCATACCAGACCCTGATATGTCTCCAACGTATCTATTTGTTTTGATTATTTTGTGCTATTATATTATCAATCTTGGATACTTTATATGTGTTAGTATGCAACTTTACATCATTTTTGGGAACTAACCTATTAACCCAGTGCCTAGTGCCAGTTGCTGTTTTTTTGATTGTTTTTGGTTTTCTAGAAAATTAGTACCAAACAGAGTCCAAGCGCTACAATTTTTTGATGATTTTCTTCTAGACAAATAAGACCCTAGAAGTTTCGAAGGAGACCAGACGACAAACGAGGAGACGACAAGTTAACTGGGCACGCACTGGGGGGGGGGGGCGGGTAGGCGCGCCCTGATGCCTTGTAGGCCCCACGTGGCTCCTTCTGACCTATTCCGCTTCTATAAATTCTAAAATATTGGGAAACCCCTAGAGAGCCACCTGAAACAATTTTTTCGGTGCCACAATTCTCTATTCTTTCGTGATCCCATCCGGATGCCTTTTCTGGTACTCTGTCGAAGGGGGGATTGATCACAGAGGGCTTCTACATCAACCTTGCTGCCTTAGAGATCATGTGTGGGTAGTTCACCACAGACCTACGGGTCCATAACTAGTAGCTAGATGGCTTCTTCTCTCTCTCTCTCTTTGATTTTCAATATAATGTTCTCCATGATCTCCATGGAGTCCTAGACGATGTAATCTTATTTTCCGGTGTGTTTGTTGGGATTCAATGAATTGTTTGTTTGTGATCAGAGTATTCATTGAAATTAATTGAGTCTTTTCTGAACTTTATTATGCATGATTATGATAGCTTTATACTTCTCTCCAATCTATCTGTTTTGTTCGGCCAACAAGATTGATTTATCTTCAGGGGGAGAGGTGCTTTGTAGTGGGTTCAATCTTGCGGTGTCCTCACCTCATGACAGAAGGGGTAGCGAGTCACGTATTTGTATTGCTGCCACTAAGTATAGAATGATGGGGTTTATTCACATTGCTTGAGTTTACTTTGTCTACATCATGTCATCTTTCTTAAGGTGTTACTCTGTTTGTTATGAACTTAATAACATAGATGTATGCTGGACAACAATCGATTGGTGGATTAATAGTAGTAGATGTAGGCAGGAGTCAATATACTAGTCACGGACGCGATACCTATTGAGGGAGTCCTGGATTAGGGGGTGTCCGGATGACCGGACTATAACCTTTGGCCGGACTCCTGGACTATGAAGATACAAGATTGAAGACTTCGTCCTGTGTCCGGATGGGACTTTCCTTGGCGTGGAAGGCAAGCTTGGCGATACGGATATGTAGATATCCTCCCATTGTAGCCGACTCTGTGTAACCCTAGCCCTCTCCGGTGTCTATATAAACTGGAGGGTTTTAGTCCGTAGGACGAACAACAATCATACCATAGGCTAGCTTCTAGGGTTTAGCCTCTATGATCTCGTGGTAGATCTACTCTTGTACTACCCATATCATCAATATTAATCAAGAAGGAGTAGGGTTTTACCTCCAACGAGAGGGCCCGAACCTGGGTAAAAACATCATAAGGCCCTTCATGGCCTGTTCGGCTACCTTATGGAGCTCGACCAGCTGCTTCAGCTGGTCGCTCAAGGGCACCGGGTGTCCGGCCTCAACATACTGGGACCAGAACACCTTCTCCGTCGAGCTCCCTTCCTCGGCTCGGTAGAATGCGGCAGCGTCGGACACACTGCGGGGCAGATCTGCGAATGCTCCTGGAGAGCTCCGGACTCGGGTAAGTAACAAGTAATTCACTTTCACGTGCTTGCTTTGCATAAACAATGCCTTACCCGCCGCTATCTTCTTCATCGCCTCAATTTCCTAGAGGGCTTTTTGGGCTTCGGCCTTGGCAGATTTGGCGCTCTCAAGGGCCGAGGCAAGCTCGGACTCTCGAGTCTTTGAGTAAAGCTCCAAACTCTCATGTTTTTTTTCACAAGAGCGTGGAGCACTTGCCGCACCTCCGCCACCCGTGCCTCCTGCTTTTCTCGCTCGGTGCGCTCCATGGCCGCATTGTCTTTGGCCTTCGACAGCGCTTCCTTCAGGGTCGCTACCTCGGTTGTGGCCCTTGTAACACTCACGTTGGTCCTGTAATTATTTGCAACAAAATCTTTTTATATACTTACATAAGGTACTACTTACTTTCCTTGTCCTCGAGCTGCTTCTTGGCAAGGCCGAGCTTGTTCTTGGACCGCTCGAGGCTCTACTTCAATGCATCGACCTCCGCAGTCAATGCGGCAGAGGTCAGCAGTGCAGCCTGCATTCCCATATTGACATACTTATGTTAGACTCCTGCGTATATCTTTTTAGATCCTTAGTCCGACTTTTCTTTCCGAACACCAAACTGAGCATCAGGGGCTACTGTCTATGCGGTAATATTTTTACATGTCTTAAACACATACCTCAAAGCCTATTAGAAGGCTGGCACAGGCTTCCGTCAGCCCGCTCTTGGCGGACTGAACCTTCTGGATCACCGCAGTCATAATAGTGCAGTGCTCCTCGTCGATGGAGGCGCCGTTAAGCACCTCTAGCAAATTATCCAGTGCCTCCGGTTGGACGGAGGTCACCGGTGTCGTAGGCTTTCCCTTCTTACTAGGGGGCCGCCCGCCGGACTCCAGAACTACTGAAGGTTCCGGTGCGGTGTCCGGCCTAGGGCCGGACTTAGAGCCCTTTGGGGTTTCACCCCCTTTGCACCTGGAGTCCGGGAGGTCGCCTTGCGGCGCCTCCAGGACCACCTACTCCTGGCTTGGCCCCTTTTGGGACTCCACCTCGGCATCGTCCGTAGGGCGAGGGGAGGTAGCTGTCGGGAGTGAAAGACTATTCACATCCGACGAATCCAGGGAGCCGCTCGGCGAAGCGTCGAGCCGGGCCTTGGGCGGACTGCGTGATTATATTTGGCATCAGAAGATACTGTGCAATAAAGGAACGCCATGAGTTATTCTGGTATCTGGATACTTACGATTTTGCTAGGGGCTTGGCCCTGGATGGCCACTCTTCTTCGCCGTCGTCTGCGTTGGTGGAGTAGTCCGGAGGAAGGGTCTTTCCCTTCTTGGACCCTCCAGCCCCCCTAGTTGGG
This sequence comes from Triticum aestivum, assembly GCF_018294505.1. Taxonomy (NCBI): domain Eukaryota; kingdom Viridiplantae; phylum Streptophyta; class Magnoliopsida; order Poales; family Poaceae; genus Triticum; species Triticum aestivum. The sequence continues at coordinate 381,214,314 of NC_057795.1, read as the reverse complement.
GCGGCCTTCCTTTTCTTTCCTCCCCCCGTTGGAGGGGGAGAGGCCTCTTCTTCCTCCTCCTCATCTCCGTGGGAGGAGGGCGCTTTGGAGTCATCGGACGATGAATCCGACACCCCCAGGCGCCGGTAACTCTTTCGAGTTCTCGTGGCCTTCTTCTTGGCCTTCTTCTCCGGCACCACGTAAGGTGCTGGGACCGGGAGCTTTGCCAAGCGGGCATCTGCTGGGCCTTCGGGCAAAGGAGCCGGACAGCCGATCTGTCGGACTTCTTCTGCCAGTCCAGTCAAAGGAACGGGAGCTTAGATCCCGCATAGAGTCAAACTATGAAAAACAAGTATCCCGTAAAGGGTAAAACAAGCTTACTACGCTGGCTTGGCGCTTCGCGCAGAATACGCAATCCTCGGTAATGGGAGGGGGAACCTCGACACCCTTGAATAGCACCTTCCAGGCATCCTCGTGCGTTGTGTCAAAGAGCCTGGACAAAGTTTGGTGCTGGGCCAGGTCGAACTCCCACAAGTTCAAGGCCCGTCGTTGACACGGGAGGATCCGGCAGAGGAGCATGACCTGGACTACGTTGACAAGTTTAACCTTCTTGTCCACCAGGTTTTGGACGCAGGTTTGGAGTCCGGTCAGCTTTCCCGAATTACCCCACGACAAGACCGTCTCTTTCCAGGAGGTGAGCCGTGTGGGGATGCCAGATTGGAATTTGGGGGCCGTTTCCCATTCAGGGTCACGCGGCTCGGTGATGTAGAACCACCCCGATTGCCACCCTTTGATGGTTTCCACAAAGGAGCCCTAGAGCCATATGATGTTGGGCATCTTCCCCACCATGGCGCCTCCGCACTCCGCTTGCTGGCCGCCCACTACCTTCGGCTTGACATTGAAGGTCTTCAGCCATAAGCCGAAGTGGGGCTTGATGCGGAGGAAGGCCTCGCACACGACGATAAATGTCGAGATGTTGAGGATGAAGTTCGGGGCCAGATCGTGGAAATCCAGGCCGTAGTAGAACATGAGCCCCCGGACAAATGGGTGGAGTGGGAAGCCCAGTCCGCGGAGGAAATGGGGGAGGAACACCACCCTTTCGTGGGGCCTGGGGGTGGGGATGAGCTGCCCCTCGTCTGGGAGCCGGTGCGCAACGTCGTTGGACAAGTATCCGGCTTTCCTCAACTTTTTGATGTGCCCCTCCGTGACGGAGGAGGCCATCCACCTGCCTCCTGCTCCGTACATGGCTGGAGAAGGTTGAGGTGGGAAGTGTAGACTTGGGCGCTGGAGCTCGAGTGCGCGGAAATGGATAAGCGGAGGAGGAAGAAGGCGTAGATGAAAAAGGTGGATCCTTATCCCCTTATATGGGCGGACGAAACTATGTGCCCCCACCAGCCTGGTAAAACTCGCTTATCTCCCAAGCACCATGATTAATGGCACGGTTGGGTTACCCACGCCCGTATTGATGAGATTCCCGGAATAAGGGGACACGATCTCTGCTTCGACAAGACGTGCCAAGGAAGTCACCTCGCTAAACGCGTTGAGGTGGGACAGTAAAACGATGCAAATAAAGGCTTGGCCATGGTGTGATGTCACGCTGCGGAATACGTCAGCAGATTAGATGTGTACAAAAATTATTCCCTCTACGGTGGTATGTGGAACTTATTTTGCAGAGCTGGACACTATCCTTGTGTTCAAAATCTTCTATGAAGTATTCGGAGGAGGAACCCGCCTTGCAATGTCGAAGACAATCTGCACGCCGGACTCGTCGTCATTGAAGCCTGGTTCAGGGGCTACTGAGGGAGTCCTGGATTAGGGGGTGTCCGGATGACCAGACTATAACCTTTGGCCGGCCTCCTGGACTATGAAGATACAAGATTGAAGACTTTGTCCCGTGTCCGGATGGGACTTTCCTTGGCGTGGAAGGCAAGCTTGGCGATATGGATATGTAGATCTCCTCCCATTGTAACCAACTCTGTGTAACCCTAGCTGTCAGTGTCAAAACCGGCGGATCTCGGGTAGGGGGTCCCGAACTGTGCATCTAGGCGGATGGTAACAGGAGACAAGGGACACGATGTTTTACCCAGGTTCGGGCCCTCTTGATGGACGTAAAACCCTACGTCCTGCTTGATTGATATTGATGATGTGGGTATTACAAGAGTAGATCTACCACGAGATCAAGGAGGCTAAACCCTAGAAACTAGCCTATGGTATGATTGTTGTTCGTCCTATGGACTAAAGCCATCTGGTTTATATAGACACCGGAGAGGGCTAGGGTTACACAGAGTCGGTTACAATGGTAGGAGATCTACATATCCGTATCGCCAAGCTTGCCTTCCACGCCAAGGAAAGTCCCATCCGGACACGGGATGAAGGCTTCAATCTTGTATCTTCATAGTCTTGGAGTCCGGCCGATGATGATAGTTCGGCTATCCGGACATCCCCTAGTCCAGGACTCCCTCAGTAGCCTCTGAACCAGGCTTCGATGACGACGAGTCCGGTGCGCATATTGTCTTCGGCATTGCAAGGCGGGTTCCTTCTCCGAATAATTTATAGAAGATTGTGAACACCAGGATAGTGTCCGGCTCTGCAAAATAAATTCCACATACCACCGTAGAGAGAATAATATTTACAAAAGTTCAATCTGCTGACGTATTTTGTGGCGTGACGTCACACCACTACCAAGCCTTTACTCAAATTGTTTTTTTGTACCACCTTAGCGCGTTTAGCGAAGCGGTTTCCTTGGCACGTCTTGTCGAAGCAGAGATCGTGTTCCCCTTATTCCAGGATTCCCGTCAATACGGACGTGGGTAACCCAACCGCGCCATTGATTGTGGCGCTTGGGAGATAAGCGAGTTTCATCAGGCCGGTGGGGACGCATAGTTTCGTCCGCCCATATAAGGGGATAAAGATCCAACCCTTTTACCTACGCCTTCTTCCTCCTTTGCTTATCCATCTCCGCGAACTCGAGCTCCAGCGCCCAAGTCCGCACATCTCACCTCAACCTTCTCCAACTATGTCCGAAGCGGGAGGCAAGTGGACGGCCTCCTTCGTTACGGAGGGGCATATCCAGAAGCTACGCAGCGCCGGATATCTTTCCAGCGACATCGTGCACCGGCTCCCCGACGAGGGAGAGCTCATCCCCACCCCCAGGCCCCATGAGAGGGTAGTATTTATTTCCCATTTCCTCCGCGGACTGGGCTTCCCACTCCATCCCTTTGTCCGGGGGCTCATGTTCTACTACGGCCTGGATTTCCATGATCTGGCCCTGAATTTCATCCTCAACATCTCGGCGTTTATCGCTGTGTGTGAGGCCTTCCTCTGCATCCAGCCCCACTTCGGCTTGTGGCTCAAGACCTTTAGTGTCAAGCCGAAGGTTGTGAAGGGCAGCCAAGCGGAGTGCGGAGGCGCCATGGTGGGCAAGATGCCCAATGTTACTTGGCTCGAGGGCACCTTCATGGAAACCATTAAGGGGTGGCAATCGGGGTGGTTCTACATCACCGAGCTGCGTGACCCTGAATGGGCAGCGGCCCCCGAGTTCAGATCTGGCATCCCCATACGGCTCACCTCCTGGAAAGAGAGTGGCCGGACATGGGGTGATTCGGAGGAGCTGACCGATCTTCAAGCCTGCATCCAAAAGCTAGTGAACAAGAAGCTCAAGCTTGTCAACGTAGTCCAGGTCATGCTCATCCGCCGGATTCTCCCGTGCCAACAACGGGACTTCAATATGTGGGACTTTGATCCGGCGCAGCACCAGCCTTTGAGCGGGCTCTTCGACACTACGTACAAAGAGGCCTGGAGGGTGCTGTTTAAGGGCGCCGAGGCTCCCGCATCCGCTACCGAAGATCACGGATTCAGCTCGCAGCGTCCGGCTAGCGAGGTAAGCTATTTTGCCCTTTACGGGACACTTGTTTTCCATAGTTTGACTCTATGCGGGATCTAAACTCCCCCTCCTTTGACAGGACTGGCTGAAGAAGGCCGAACAGACTATCTGTCCGGCCCCATTGCCAGAAGACCCAGCGGGCACCCGCTTAACGAGGCTGCTGGCTCCGGCACCCCACGTGGTGCTGGAGAAGAAGGCCACGGGCACTCGAAAGAGTTCCCGTTTTCAGGTGTCATCGGACGATGACTCTGAGGCAGACTCCTCCCACAAAGGCGAGGAGGAGAAGAAGGAGGCCTCTCCCCCAGCGGGGGGAGGGAAGAAAAGGAAGGTGAGGGAGTCCCGGACTAGGGGGTGTCCGGATAGCCGAACTATCATGGTCGGCCAGACTCCAGGATTATGAAGATACAAGATTGAAGACTTTGTCCCGTGTCCGGATGGGACTTTCCTTGGCGTGGAAGGCAAGCTTGGCGATACGGATATGTAGATCTCCTACCATTGTAACCGACTTTGTGTAACCCTAGCCCTCTCCGGTGTCTATATAAACCGGATGGCCTTAGTCCATAGGAAGGACAACAATCATACCATAGGCTAGCTTCTAGGGTTTAGCCTCCTTGATCTTGTGGTAGATCCACTCTTGTAACACACATCATCAATATTAATCAAGCAGGACGTTGGGTTTTACCTCCATCAAGAGGACCCGAACCTGGGTAAAACATCATGTCCCTTGCCTCCTGTTACCATCCGCCTAGACGCACAATTCGGGAACCCTACCCGAGATCCGCCGGTTTTGACACCGACATTGGTGCTTTCATTGAGAGTTCCTCTGTGCCGTCACCGTCAGGAAGGATGCCTTTTCCCGTCTTTAAAGACGGCACCATCGTCAAGGGAGCTTTGGCCGCCGGCCAGACTATCTGGCTAGGCGGTTTTCTTATGACCGCCTGTTCGGCCACCGCTCCGACAATAACCTCTCAGGTCATTAAAAGCGATCTTCACGTCGACTCAGAATTCGCCGAGCAGCTAGATCCGATTGAGCTCTCCTCCGTAAACGAGCTCTTGGATCGCATCGCCGCCCTGGGAGTCGCTACCGACTACGATCAGATTGGGCTTAAAACCAATCTGAGAGAAATTAACTCTCCCCAGGTTACCCACCATGTTGTTGTGGTAGAGGAACAATGCGGCGACTCTTCTTCTATGTTAAAAACCAACTATGCCAGGATTCCCGATCCCTCCATGCCGGATTCCCGCGGAGGGACGGACACTAATCAAATACTGAACCTAAAGTCAGGCATCAGACCAGATTTGTTGGAAAGCGTCCAGCAAACCAAGCTTCCGATTCCGGAAGCTTCTTGGCCTTTGAGCCTTAGATCGGGCGGGGTTCCGAACTTGATTCCACCCGCCCACCCAAACATAAGCGATCTATCTCAAATACGGCAAGAGACCGATGAAACAGTAGATCATTACTGGGCCAGATTCCTCCTGGTTATGAACATGATAAAGGACTGCCGTTAAGAAAGCGCGATTTCAATCTTCTGCAACAATTGCACGGACAAGGGAATCATAAACGCCATCAGTCGTCGCGATGTCACACGCTTCGCCGACCTAGCAACCATTGTACAAAAATACTGCGCGATGGAGAGTGCCTGGAAAACCGAAACTAGGTTTTGGGACAATCCGGCCCTGAATACAACCCCAGTCCGAAATAAATGGGTGCGTCATACTCAAGCACCTGGGTTAAAAACCAAAAAGCAAAAAAATCCTAAAGGGTACGGAACCGTACTGGAGGGATGGCTCAACGGACCCTGCAAAATCCACAGTACGGAGGGCGCCACTCCAACACATAGCCTTCGAGCATGTTGGATATTACGGCAGGTGGCCAAAAGTGGCGAAGGCTTTTTAGCCCCGGGCAATCAGCCCAGCAGCACCAGTACAATATTAACAGTCTTCGAGACTTTCGCATGAAATAACATGCGGAAACGAACAATCCGCAGCCTCACCGAAGTCTACCAAGTAGCAACAACAAATCCATGGAGTGACACGGCTATCACCTTCAATGCCAGCGACGAACCTAAATTCCGAACAGCTAGAGCACCAGCCGCATTGGTCCTCAGTCCGATAGTGGACGGCTTTCGTCTTACCAAGGTACTCATGGATGGCGGCAGCGGATTAAACCTCATCTACGAAGAAACCCTTCAAAAAATGGAAATTGATTGGAGCCGCATCGAGCGGAGCAGCACAACCTTCAGGGGAATAATCCCTAGTCGAGAAGTACGCTGCACAGGAAAAATCACACTAGATGTAGTGTTCGGCTCGCCGGACAATTACAGGTCCGAAGAGGTCACGTTCCAAGTGGCCCCATTCGGCAGCGGATATCACGCCTTGTTAGGGCGAGAGGCATTCACAATCTTCCAAGCTATACCCCATTACGGGTACATGAAGCTCAAAATGCCCGGACCCAATGAAATAATCACTCTCGCCAGTGATCTAGATACAGCACTCCGCGCTGAAAATAAGACAGCCGCACTGGCCCTAGAGGCATTATCCGAAGCCCTAGCAGCAGAGGAATTAACTGTGCTGCACTCCATGATGGATAGGGATGATGTGATACTCGATAAGAGGTCCAAGTCCACCTCTTTTAAACCAGCAGACGAAATAGTCAAATTTCAGGTCCATCCAACGGACCGCACAAAGACGTCATCCATTGGGGCATAATTAAATCCTGATGTAGAAGCCGCACTACGAGAATTCCTTCGGGAAAATTGGGACATTTTTGCCTGGCACACTTCAGACATGCCAGGAATCCCACGCAGGCTGGCAGAGCATAGCCTAAATATCCTAAAAGGATTCAAGCCAGTCAAACAAGCTCTTCGGCGATTTTCCGAACCCAAAAGATAGGCAATGGGAGAGGAGCTAGCCAAACTCTTAGAAGCCGGATTCATCAGAGATATCAAACATCCGGACTGGCTAACCAACCTGGTAATGGTACCAAAAAAGGACAAATCCTGGCGCCTTTGCATCGATTTCAAAGACCTTAAAAAGGCCTATCCAAAGGACCCTTTCCCTCTCCCTCGCATCGACCAAATCATCGATGCTACCGCAGGGCACGATTCATTGTGCTTCCTCGATGCATACTCCGGATACCATCAAATCAAGATGGCGGAAAAAGACCAGGCCGCAATGGCATTCATTACTCCATATGGGCCATTCTGCTTCAACATAATGCCCTTCGGACTCAAAAACACCGGCGCAACATATCAGCGCATGATTCAGACATGTCTGGCTACCCAGATAGGCAAAACAGTAGAGGCATACGTAGACGATGTGGTCGTCAAGACCAAACACGTCGAAACTCTAGTAGACAACTTGAGGGTGACATTTGACAACCTCCGAGCATATGACATTAAGCTCAACCCGGAAAAATGTGTCTTCGGAGTACCAGCCGGAAAGCTTTTGGGCTTCATTGTATCCGGTAGAGGAATTGAAGCAAATCCAGCCAAGATCCGAGCTCTGTCACAATTGGATATCCCAAAAGACCTCAAGCAAATACAAAAACTAACTGGGTGCCTAGCGGCGCTAAGCCGCTTCATCTCCCATTTGATAGAAAAGGCTCTGCCCCTCTATCGCCTCCTCCGGCGCACCGAACACTTCGAATGGACGGATGCCGCCACAGCCGGACTCGAAGAAATCAAGGCCATACTGGCAACAAATCCGGTCCTGGCCGCGCCCAACCTGGGCGAACCTATGTTATTATATATCGCAGCAACACATCAAGTTGTCAGCGCGGTACTCGTCGTCGAACGAGAAACAGAAGGGCATAGATTCCCTCTTCAAAAACCAGTGTACTACGTATCCACTGTCTTAACTCCATGCAAGTCCCGGTACCCACATTATCAAAAGATAGCGTATGCGGTGTTCATGGCATCCCGGAAGCTGCGACACTACTTTCAAGAGTGTTCCATAACGGTGGCCTCCGAAGTACCTCTCAGCGATATTATAAACAATCGCGATGCAACGGGCAGGATTGCAAAATGGGCCATTGAGCTCTTACCATTTGACATAACCTACAAACCTCGGCGATCTATAAAGTCGCAAGTCCTGGCTGACTTCGTCGCCGAATGGACCGAAGCCGAACTCCCTAAAGAGTACGACGCGTACTCCAATTGGATCATGCATTTCGACGGATCCAAAATGTTGGCTGGCTTGGGGGCTGGCGTCGTCTTGACGTCCCCAACTGGAGACACAGTCCAATACGTACTTCAAATAATGTACATGGACTCCAACAACGCAGCCGAATACGAGGCCCTTCTACACAGCCTCCGGATGGCAATCTCCATGGGCATTCAATGCCTAGAGGTGCGCGGGGATTCAAACCTCGCAATATCCCAAGTAAATGGAGACTTTGACGCCAAAGATCCGAAAATGGTAGCTTACCGCAATGCCGTCCTAAAAATGTCAGCACGGTTCGAAGGACTCGAATTCCATCATGTAGCCCGGGATAATAACCATGCAGCAAACATGTTAGCACGCATCGGCGCAAAACGTGACGCCGTCCCTCCAAACATCTTCCTGGAACGGCTCTTTAAGCCATCCGTATTATGGGAAGAGGAGTCCGGAAATAACAATCCGGAGCCAGCTGCATCACCTAACTCAGACAATTCTGACACAATCGGCGGCTCAGCCAATGAAATAACACCTTCAGCCCACGAAATAATGGCAGTAATTGCCCCGTGGACGGAACCATTCCTAGCCTACTTAATTAGGCAGGAACTTCCCAAAGACCAAAACGAGGCCCGCTGCATAGTTCGGCGATCTAAAGCCTACAAGGTCCATGAGGGAGAACTTTATAAGAAAAGAACAACCGGAGTCCTTCAAAGCTGTATCTCCGAAGAGGAGGGGCGAAATCTCCTAGCTGAAATTCACGTCGGACTCAGCGGGCACCACACCGCAGCCCGGGCCCTTGTAGGCAAGGCATTCCGTACAGGATTTTATTGGCCAACTGCCGGGGCAGATGCTCAGGACTTAGTCCAACGATGCGTCGGTTGCCAGCTCTTTGCTAATCAGAGCCACATGCCAACCACCGCCCTCAAAACTATACCCATCACCTGGCCGTTTGCGGTCTGGGGGCTTGACATGGTTGGACCCCTTAAAGGGAGAACCCACAAGCACAAATACTTATTGGTCATGGTGGACAAATTCACCAAATGGATTGAAGCCAAGCCAGTTAAAACGGCAGAATCCGGACCTGTGATAGACTTCATATCCGGGGTAGTACACCGTTTTGGCGTCCCCCACAGCATCATCACTGATAACGGCATGAATTTCACAGCCGACGAGGTTAAACTCTGGTGCAAAAACATGGGCATCAAGCTCGACTACGCTTCAGTCTATCACCCCCAAACTAACGGTCAAGTCGAGCGAGCAAATGGTCTAATCATCAGCGGCATCAAACCCAGACTAGTGCGGTCCCTCAAGGAATCTAACACGCACTGGGTAGAGGAGCTCGACTCCATACTCTGGGGGCTGCGGACCACGCCAAACCGAACTACCAGATTCACACCATTTTTTATGGTGTACGGCGCAGAGGCAGTTCTGCCCTGCGATATAATTCATGACTCACCTCGCGTGCGCATGTACGAAGAAAGAGAAGCCAAGCTGGATAGGTAGGATAGTTTGGACGCCTTAGAGGAGGAGCGGGACGTGGCAAAAGCTCGTTCCGCATTTTATCAACAGCAGGCTCGAAGATATCAAAGCAGAGAAGTACGGGCCAAAGTTTACAATGTTGGCGAACTTGTTCTACTCCTGCCGGACAAGAAAAATGACAAACTTAAGCCCAAGTGGGAAGGTCCCTTCATCATCGACCAAGTCCTGACCGGCGGAGCATACCGTCTACGTAACGCATCTGACAACCGACTCGAGCCGAACCCATGCAACGCAGCCCGTCTCCGAAGATTCTACGCCTAACGCCGGACTCAGAGTTCGTCTCACTCCTCTGTCCACCTTTTTACATTTTCACTGTCTCTTGTCCCCCTCCTTCTTCCCACTTTTTTTTCAATACCTTTGATAGGCTTATTTGCGCATTGTTCGCACACACTTGATGTGCTCCTAGCACTCATTATACCTGGGGGCTTCTTTAACAGAAGCTTATTTATACGGGCTTCATGGCCAACACATGTGTCATACTTCCGCATGTACCTTTTATTCACCATTATATGCATCGATATGACTTAAGTTTTGGCCAAGCTGGGTTGTCTGGCTCCTGTGCTTACCCCTACGTTCCCGATTAATTGGCTAGGAGGTAAAGGGAGCACCTCTGCGATTGTTACTGCCGGGTGAGCCGGATGTGTACCTCAGACTGGGTGAAGCCGAAAGCTAGCGTTCTTAAGAGAATATTTGGTCGGCGACTTGAAATATGATTTATTACTTACTTATTTGTTTGCTCCCAGATGCTTTTTCTGCTATTTTCGCAGTCCAGACATGCACTTTAGGGCATGCCTCCGAGGGAAAGGAACCCTTAACGGAACTATTCTCCCTGGAAGATGTTTCTTACTAACCATGTAATATAACATAGCTAGTTGGGCACTTGTCTGATAAAGCAATTATGACCCCGACGCCTTGTCTCCATGCATACCCCGGTTCTTCTATAACCGTAAGGGTATTCAGACACACTCTGGACTGTTGGGTCCCGAGGTTGAAGCGAAAAGGTCTGAAAATACAAACGATCTACAATCCGGCTAGAAGGCATTTTACATGTCATTTCGAATTACATTGTCAAACTGACTGATTGTACTCCTCTTCAATCCCATCTAACAGGCTGTCTAATTTACAGTCCTATTGGGAATATTTCGCGGCCAGTTCTAATTGGCTGTACATCAAGCTCACAGGGATCTCCTTCCCATCAGGCCCCGCAGGTCCGACGTCGGCCATGTGGTTTGGGTCAGCCTTCGGGTACCGCGTCTTCACCATGGCCCATGCCTCCCTGGCGCCTTGACGGCAGGCCGATATCTTCCATAGACGGAGGCGTCGCCGTGCTCCCTGAAGCTTCTCAGCAAGCCCTCCAAGGCCCTCGGGTAGGGAGACAGAAGGCCATAAAGCCTGAACGACGCCACTCATTGCCTGCCGAACACGTTCGAGCAGTTGCACCAGCTCGGGAAGTTGGTCACCCGTTGAACCAGGCATTTCCTCCGCAGGGCGACCTGTGAGCACACCTAAAGACACATTTCTATCAATCGACTTCCTCTCTGAATTCTTCTTTTCAAAGGAATTTGCTCAAGCACTTACTATAAATGCCGCGACGAAGCCGCTGATTCTCCTTCACGGAGCCAGACAGCTCGGCCCGAACACCTTTCAGCTCTTCTCCTAGCTGGGTGTGGGCATCTTGGAGCTTGTTTCTCACCTGCTGCACCTTCATAAGCACCCTCTCGCCGGCCTTTAGCTGACGCAGTAGCTGTTGCTTGTCCGGATCTAGTCCGGCGCCCTCTGCAATATTATTGTCAGATTTACACACACGCCGAACTTTGTTAACTACTTATCTTTTTGAAGTACGTATTACCAGCGGGGGTCTCTGTGGCTCCCCCTGTGGTGGCTAGTGCGGCCTCAAGTTGGGCCTTGCACTCTTGGAGCTCCTGGGACAGGTGGGTATTCTTCTCCGTAAGATCCTGCATAATAAATGATCCTTAAATCAGTTATTTTAACTATTTTAAGTCTCAGGGGCTACTAGCATATATAACTATTAAAATTACTTACCCGTATGTCCTTCACATATTGCTCCGTGGCTCTGGTTAAACCATCTTGAGCAGCACGGAGGTGCGCGTTTCCTGCATCAAAGGCATTCAACGCCTCCGGGGAGAAACACACGTCACGAAGAACTGTCCTGCGACGCCTGTGATTCATGGCGCTCTCCACCTCAGACCGGGTGGCGGACAGCCTGTCGGCGTCCTCTGTCGGAGGAGCATCCGGCTCTTGCCTTGTGTTCGCCTCCACTTCCGGACCACGTGATGGAGCATGGCTGGCGGAGGCTTGATTGGCAACCTCTCCGGACACTGTCCAGCGAGCGCTCTTTCTCCTGGAAAAAGTTATGAGCATTAATATACCTCCTAGGGATCCTTCCCTTAAAAACAACGGTGCGCTGTACCATTGCGGCGACGTTTCGATTCGCGTCACACTCCTCTTCCGCCTGCTGGGCCGAATTGACCCTTGCTGGTCGGCCGCCGCAGGTTCGGCTTCCCGCCTTAAAGGCACCTCCTGTGATGCACCATCAGTATAGGATGGTCAGAGTTGAGCACGGATCAAATGATGGTGTCAAGGCCTTGGTCGTAGTCACCTGGGAGGCCGGAAACAAACCAGGGTAGTCAGCCGTAATGGCGACTAGGGCATTGTCCATGCTAAGTTGGTGGAACACCCCGTCAATCAGCTCCACCTTTATGTCTGGATCCTCTACGGAGGTCGGATCAAGGGATCGTTCCTTATCCTCGGGCTGTGGAGCTAGGCTTCGTATGCCCTCCATGTCCCGGCGCAGTTCCTGCGTCGAAATCACAAAGTAATATACTTGACTTTGGAAGTTTGGATCGGGTAGATAAACGTCCGCTTACCCAGCTCCGAGGGTTGTTCATGGAAAATCCGTTCAATGGATTCGTGCGGAGAAAGTCCTCCTCCTCCCCCTTGTACAAGACGGACATGATCTTTGCCAGATCGGCTGCCAAGCCCGGCCCTCTGCAGCCATGATGGGTGGCGTCGTCTTCCCCATTGAAATCCCACATAGGGTGGCCCCTATATTGGAGTGGCTGCACCCCTCGCATAATGCACGTGGCCATGATTCCAATCATGGTCAATCCGGAGTGGGCCAGTAACCTAATCCGGCCCATCAGATAATGGACGCTCCCATCATCCTCCTGTTGAGGGCTCCGCGGGCGCCAACTCAGGCGTTTCTTCAAGGGAGCATTGCTGAACTCCGGGAGGCCGATCCGAACTGGATCCGGCAGAGGGGCGTCCTCCATGTAGAACCATTCCGAAGGCCAGTCTTCGGACGCCTTCTTCAGGGTGCCAGATAGATATCCGGTCCCGGCAATGCGCCATATTTCGGCTCCGCCCACTTGGTATATCGACCCCTCATAAGAATGGGGTACAAGGCAAAACAATCTCTTCCACATCGCAAAATTGGGCTCGATGCCTAGGAACAACTCGCAAAGAGCTACAAAGCTCGCGATGTGCAAAATGGAGGCAGGTGTGAGGTGGTGAAGCTGGAGTCCGTAGAACTCCAGGAGCCCCCGGAGAAACGGATGTATGGGAAATCCGAGTCCCCTTATTAGATAAGGGACGAAGCATACCCACTCTCCTTTGGAAGGGTTGGGGACGCTCTCCGCCTGATTTCCGCCCTTGAAGGTGGCTAGTCCGGCTCGAACCGGAACCATAAAAGCTGGGGGAAGGTATCCCTCGGTTTGGAGCGCCACTAGCTTGCTGTGTGGAACTGAGCATCTCCCCCAATCTCCTTTCTTAGGGCTGGAAGCGCGAGAGGAGGAGCCGCGTCGACTATCCATGATGGAATGGATTGTTGTCAGAGGCGCTTCGATGAGAACTTGCGAATGGAGGATGGTGTGAGCTGGATCTAGATCCTCGCCTCTCTTATAGGCGGCTCGTTCGCATGGCTAGGGGGTACAATGTAAAAATACCCTAGCTTTTCGCATTCATACGACACGTGGAAGAAGGCCATTATTGGGCGTAGAAGCCAACGAGCGCAACATTTATAAGGAAGCCGGACACTATTCAATAGGAACATGAAGTTTGAAGGAGAACCCGCCTTGCAACGCCAAAGACAATATACGTGCCGGACTCGTCATCGCTGAAGCCCGGTTCGGGGGCTACTGAGGGAGTCCCCGACTAGGGGGTGTACGGATAGCCCAACTATCATGGTCAGTCGGACTCCAGGATTATGAAGATACAAGATTGAAGACTTTGTCGCGTGTCCGGATGGGACTTTCCTTGGCGTGGAAGGCAAGCTTGGCGATACGGATATGTAGATCTCCTACCATTGTAACCGACTTTGTGTAACCCCAGCCCTCTCCGGTGTCTATATAAACGGATGGCCTTAGTCCATAGGAAGGACAACAATCATACCATAGGCTAGCTTCTAGGGTTTAGCCTCCTTGATCTCGTGGTAGATCCACTCTTGTAACACACATCATCAATATTAATCAAGCAGGACGTAGGATTTTACCTCCATCAAGAGGGCCCGAACCTGGGTAAAACATCGTGTCCCTTGTCTCCTGTTACCATCCGCCTAGATGCATAGTTTGGGACCCCCTACCCGAGATCCGCCGGTTTGGACACCGACAGAAGGCCTCCCCAACGAGGGAGGCCGAAGGGTCTAAGAAGGGAAGGACTCTTCCCCCGGATTGCTCTGCCAACGCCGGCGATGACGACGAGGATTGGCCTTCAAGGGCCAAGCCCCTGGCAAGATTGTAAGTATCTGGACTCCCGAATAACTTCATGGTTTTTCTTTTCGCCACATGGTGTCTTTCTAATGCCGCATACAACCCTGCAGTCCGCCCAAGGATGATCTTCCTGCTTCGTCGAGCGGGTCCTTGGGTGCGTCAGATATGGATTCTCTTCCGACCGCCTCCACCCCCCGTGATGCGGACGATGCCGAGGTGGGATCCCGGGAAGGGACCCGCCAGGAGAAGGAGGCCCCAAAGGTGCCGCAGGGCAACCTCTCGGACTTTGCACCGGACTCCGCCCCGGAACCTGTAGTGGCTCCGGAATCCGGTGGGCGGCCCCTTCGTAAGAAGGGCAAGACCGTGACGCCGGCAGCCTCCATCCAACCGGAGGCGCCGGATAGCTTGCTGGAGGCGCTCAATGGCGCCTCCATAGAAGAGGAACACCGCATTGTCATGAGTGCGGTGATTCAGAAGGTTCAGCTCACCAAGAGCGGGCTGACCGAAGCCTGCAGAAGCCTTCTAACAGGCTTTGAGGTAAGAATTTTGATATATGTAAAATAGTACCGCATGGACAGTAGCCCCTGATGCTCGGTTCGGTATTCGGAAAGAAAAGCCGGACTGAGGATCTAAAAAGATATACGCAGGAGTCATATAAAAAAATATGTCAATATGGGATTGCAAGCTGTGCTGCTGACCTCTGCCGCCCTGACTACGGAGGTCAATACTTTGAAGCAAAGCCTCGAGCGGTCCGAGAACGAGCTCGGCCGTGCCAAGAAGCAGCTCGAGGATGAGGAAGGTGAGTAACACCTTATTAAAATTGTACCTTACAGAAAAGGATTTGGTTGCAAGAAGGATGACAAGGATAACATGGGTATTGCAGGGGCCATGAACGAGGTGGCGACCTTGAAGGAGGCGGTGTCCGCGGCCGAATGTAATGCGGCCGCGGAGCGCACCGAGCGAGAGAAGCAGGATGCGCGGGTGGCGGAGGTACAACAAGAGCTCCAGTCTCTCGTGGAAAAACATGAGAGTTTGGAGCATGACTCGAAGACTCGAGAGTTCGAGCTTGCATCGGCTCTTGAGAGTGCCAAAGCCGCTAAGGCCGAAGCATACAAGGCCCTCCAGGAAATCGAGGCGTTGAAGAAAATAGCGGCGGGTAAGGCATTTTTCATGCAAAGTAAGCATGTGAGTGTGAATTACCTATCACTTACCCAAATTCGGAGCTCTCCAGGAGCATTCGTAGATCTGCCCCACAGCGTGTCCGATGCTGCTGCTTTCTATAGGGCCGAGGAGGGGAGCTCGACGGAGAAGGTCTTCTGGTCTCAGTATGCTGAGGCCGGAGTTCCGATGCCCCTTAGCGACCAGCTGAAGCAGCTGGTCGAGCTTCACAAGGTGGCCGAACAGGCCATGAAGGGCCTCATAGTTCGGCTGTGGCCTAAGGAGGCCATGCCTGGGAGCTACTTCGGCCTGGTGCAGCGGCTGGTGGATGTGTCCATGGGTTGAAGTCATCAAGCACTCCGCCTGTATTGAAGGTGCCCGTCGGGCCCTTGCCCGCACAAAGGTGCAATGGGGCAAGATGGATGCTGAGAAGCTTGTGACGGATGCGCCACCGCCGGGCAAGGAGTATCGCACGCCCGAGATGTATTATAAGAGTGTCCTGAAGGGTGCCCGCATTATTGCGGGTGAGTGCTCCAAAGATGTAATATTTGAGTAGACTCGCATTTTGTTATCTTGTGCGCTGAAAACTTTGTTCATATGCACTAAGCAACGCTTGTTAATTTAAAATATTACCTTCTGTGCGGCCGTTTATCAAATCTGAGAGATGGCAAGTCATCGTCTTCAGCCCCCATGCCACGAGTGCTGGGGTGTTCGGGATAAATTTGAGCACTCTTGTTCCCATTTTTGGGTCCATCTAGGGAGGCTCTCAACACAACGAACAAGGCAACCGGACTTATAATGCTTGAACACTCTCACTTAGCCATAGAATTCTATAATTTTAAATTTCAGTGAAGCCCCTAGTGTTTGGAAGGCCGAATTTGGGGCGCTATCCATGCCTGGGCCGGACAAAGCCGGTTCCTCACTCTAAGCGGCATAAGTCTTTAGGGACTCAAAAAAACCTCTCGAACAGCGACCGGCTCTCGCCTCATCATGACGGTCAGTTTTAGCTTTCTCCACTGAGGCCCTTGCCCAGCTGAACTGGGGCGCAATCGCAGTGGTTCTCCCAGTGCTACCTTAGCCGATACAACGGAACATAAGGTACCAAAACATGGGAGCCGGGAAAACCCAACTATTGACCCAAGACATGATTCGGAGCCGGTGCATATAATGCTATAAGTTCGGGGTGCCGCACTTGTGAAAGTGTTCGGACTTATCACACCATGATGCGGGAAGCATAAGCCCCTCGTGTATTTAGCCGTACCAAAGTGTACGGATGCAACATGTCATATATGTATAAGAAAGAAATGCAATTATAAGCAAAAAGGTGCTGCATTGTTTATTCAAGAAATACTGTTGTGAATGCAGAATGATACAAATGGTGCGATAAGCAAGGGATGGGACTATTAAACATGTCCCCCTCCAGGGGTAGGCTGCGGAATGGTGTATAAAACAGATTTAATGCTCGTAATCGAGACCACCTGGATATTCGTCGTAGCCTTTCTCCTTCCCTGGCTGTTGCATCGTGAGTTCGGCAGGTCTACTGCCGGACAGGGCCTCTGATAAACGGAGTCCTGTGGGTAAAAAAAGAAAAAGAGAGAAAAAAATGAACGACACACTTGAGAGCCCCTGGTGTGGTTAAGCCGCATTCTGGGCCTATCGTGGTCGTGCCCCTCCCCCTATGCCCATGGTATCTCCAGAGCGTAATGATGTACGCGAAGGACCTGTCTTAAAATTTTGCAGGGGCTGGGGTTGGGGCCGCATTGCTACGCGTGCTCGGAACGTGCCAGGTGGTCTTGTTGTAGGTTACTCCGGGCGCGTTTAGCCTTGTCCGGTCGCTTAATGGCCGGACTCGAGAATTGCCTTAAGAGGCTGCACTATATTTCTGCCGCGAGAGCCGCTGTATGTTCCTCCATTCGGAGAGAGCGTTCAGTGTTTTCGTTGACCGTGATGACTCCTCGAGGGCCTGGCATCTTGAGCTTGAGGTATGCGTAGTGCGGCATCGTGTTGAACTTTGCAAACGCGATACGCCCGAGCAGAGCATGATAGCCGCTGCGGAACGGAACTATGTCGAAGATTAACTCCTCGCTTCAGAAGTTATCCGGGGATCCGATGACCACTTCCAGTATAACTGAGCCTGTACAATTGGCCTCTACACTTGGTATGACGGCTTTAAAGGTCGTCTTTGTAGGTTTAATCCTTGAGGGGTCTATGCCCATTTTGCGCACAGTATCCTGATAAAGCAGGTTCAGGCTGCTGCCGCCGTCCATCAGGACTCTGGTGAGGTGAAATCCATCGACGATTGGGTCTAAAACCAATGCGGCGAATCCGCCGTGGCGGATGCTTGTGGGTTGGTCCCTTCGATCAAAAGTGATCGGGCAGGAGGACCATGGATTGAACTTCGGGGCAACTGGCTCCATCGCGTATACATCCCTGAGTACACGCTTCCGCTCCCTTTTGGGTATGTGGGTTGCGTATATCATGTTCACCGTCCGCACTTGTGGGGGGAAACCCTTCTGTCCTCTATTGTTCGGCGGTCGGGTCTCTTCCTCGTCACCGCTACGCAGCCCCTTGTCGTTGTTTTCGGTAATTAACTTGCCTGCCTGCTTGAATACCCAACAGTCCCTGTTGGTGTGGTTAGCTGGCTTTTCGGGGGTGCCGTGTATCTGGCACGAGCGGTCGAGTATTCGGTCCAAATTGGACGGACCCGGAGTAGTTCTTTTGAATGGCTTTTTCCACTGACCGGGTTTAGAGCCTCTAAATCCGGCATTGACTGCCGTATCCTCACTATTGTCGCCGTTAATGCGGGGTTTGTTTTTGTTGCGACGCGAGCTGCCATTGCGGTCCTTGATATCCGGACTGCCAGAATTTTTGCTGAGGTTGTTGCTGCAGGCTAGCCAGCTGTCCTCACCTGCGTAGAAGCGGGTCATGAGTGATGTGAGGGCTGCCATGGATTTCGGCTTTTCTTGTCCTAGGTGCCGGGCAAGCCACTTGTCGCGGATGTTATGTTTGAAGGCCGCGAGGGCCTCCGCATCCGGACAGTCGACGATTTGATTTTTCTTAGTTAGGAACCGTGTCCGGAATTGTCTGGCCGATTCGTCTGGCTACTGAATTATATGCCTTAGGTCATCAGCGTCTGGTGGTCGCACATACATGCCTTGGAAGTTATCGAGGAATGCGGCTTCCAGGTCTTCCCAACTCCCAATTGACTCTGCTGGCAAGCTGTTAAGCCAATGCCGGGCTGGTCCTTTAAGCTTGAGTGGGAGGTATTTGGTGGCGTGAAGATCATCACCGTGGGCCATGTGGATATGAAGGAGATAGTCTTCGATCCAAACCGCGGGGTCTGTTGTGCCATCATAAGATTCAATATTCATGGGTTTAAACCCTTCGGGGATTTGATGATCCATTACTTCATCTGTGAAGCATAGTGGGTGTGCGGCGCCTCTGTATTGGGCGATATCACGACGAAGTTCAAAAGAGCTTTGTCTACTGTGTTCGGCCCGGCCGGACTTACTGTGTCCGGCGCGACGGTTGTCGTCACGTATCATGGGGCGCCCAC
The DNA here is from genome assembly GCF_018294505.1 of Triticum aestivum. Lineage (NCBI taxonomy): Eukaryota > Viridiplantae > Streptophyta > Magnoliopsida > Poales > Poaceae > Triticum > Triticum aestivum. The sequence goes on along the minus strand of NC_057795.1, from coordinate 381,195,314 downwards.
GCGATCCATAGATCGATCTTGATTGTCTTGCCTTATCCTCCAATATATCTCGCAAGTCCGGAGCGTTCCCCTATGGCCTTGTGCTTTTCGAGCGATGCCGGGGTACGGGAGGGCCTAGAGGCCTCTTTGTCGTGGCCACGGGTGGTCGGTCAGCCGTATTGTCTGCTGGTGATGCAGGTTCATATGCCTCCTCCTCTAATCAGGGGAGCAGCTTGCGTTTAGGGTAGCTTTTGGAGGGGCATTCGAGCTCATGCTCTTCGGCCGCAAGGACTTCAGTCCATCTATCGGCTAGCAGATCTTTATCAGCTCTAAGCTGCTGCTGCTTTTTCTTGAGGCTGTTTTCTGTGGCCATAAGCCTGAGTTTAAAACGCTCTTGTTCGACGGGATCCTCAGGAACGACGAATTCGTCGTCGTCGAGGCTTGCCTCATCTCCGGAGGGAGGCATGTAATCCTCTACCTCTTCGTCTGCTGCTCTCTCATGAGGGCTGGCATCTCCGTCCTCCTGTGCTGAATCTTGCTGGAGGGGGTTGTCTTCGGCACTGTCTGGGGTGTTATTATCTCCGGTGCCGGAATCTCCATTCTTGCTATGACGGGATTTAGAGCGGCACTGCTGACGCTGGCGCTTGGGCTATTTCTTGGAGGGGTCATCCTCCGCTGTTCCTTCGCCATTCCCATCCTTTGGGATATCCACCATGTATATGTCATATGATGAGGTGGCTTTCCAGTGCCCAGTAGGCGCTGGTTCTTGGTCGTCTCCGGCATCGTCGTCCATACCATCGATGTCTTCGGAGTCGAAGTCTAGCATGTCGGTTAGATCGTCGCCAGTGGCTACTAAGTGGGTGGTGGGTGGGCTTTGAATTTCTTCATCGTCTGCATCCCAACCGTCCTGACCGCAGTCCGGCCAGGGCTCTCCTGATAACGAGAGATACTTTAGCGAACTCAAGATGTCGCCGAAAGGTGAGTGTTGAAAGATGTCCGCAGCGGTGAATTCCATGATCGGCGCCCAATCGGATTCGATTGGAGGGGGCGCGGGAGGTTTGGAGTCCTGCGAGGAGTCCGGCGCCTCGGAGTCATGAGCTTCATGAGGGACAAGGTCAGTGTTCGGCTCCATCGTCGTAGAGGTTGCAGCCCCCGAGGCGATGTCTAGCCACCCGTCCTCGATCTGCGCAGCTGGCTCCAAATTGAGGATCGGAGCAGACTCGTGTGCGGCCTCCATGGCACTTTCCGGCTGAGAGCTAAATCATGCCCATCGTGACAGTGCAGCGCGCTCGACTGTGGCTCGAATCCATCGAAGATCTAGTCTCCGCGGATGTCAGCCGTGAAGTTCAAACTTCCAAACCTGACCTGACGGCCAGGGGCGTAGCTTTCGATCTGCTCCAGATGGCCAAGCGAATTGGCCGGCAGTGCAAAGCCGCCGAATACGAAGATCTGTCCGGGGGGAAAGGTCTCACCCTAGACTGCGTCGTTGTTGACGATCGAAGAAGCCATCGAGCCTATAGATGACGACACAGAGGAACTCTCAATGAAAGCACCAATGTCGGTGTCAAAACCGGCGGATCTCAGGTAGGGGGTCCCGAACTGTGCGTCTAGGCGGATGGTAACAGGAGACAAGGGACACGATGTTTTACCCAGGTACGGGCCTTCTTGATGGAGGTAAAACCCTACGTCCTGCTTGATTGATATTGATGATGTGGGTATTACAAGAGTAGATCTACCACAAGATCAAGGAGGCTAAACCCTAGAAACTAGCCTATGGTATGATTGTTGTTCGTCCTATGGACTAAAGCCATCCGGTTTATATAGACACCGGAGAGGGCTAGGGTTACACAGAGTCGGTTACAATGGTAGGAGATCTACATATCCGTATCGCCAAGCTTGCCTTCCACGCCAAGGAAAGTCCCATCCGGACACGGGACGAAGTCTTCAATCTTGTATCTTCATAGTCTTGGAGTCCGGCCGATGATGATAGTTCGGCTATCTGGACACCCGCTTGTCCAGGACTCCCTCACTAGCCCTCTCCGGTGTCTATATAAACCGGAGTGTTTTAGTCCATAGGACGAACAACAATCATACCATAGGCTAGCTTTTAGGGTTTAGCCTCTCTGATCTCGTGGTAGATCTACTCTTGTACTACCCATATCATCAATATTAATCAAGCAGGAGTAGGGTTTTACCTCCATCGAGAGGGCTCGAACCTGGGTAAAAACATCATGTCCCTTGTCTCCTGTTACCATCCGCCTAGAAGCACAGTTCGACACCTCCTACCCGAGATCCGTCGGTTTTGACACCGACACCTATATATGTGATCATTGCCATGAATAATGTCATAACTATGCACTTTTCTATCAATTTCCTAACATTAATTTGTTTACCCATCGTATGCTATTGTTTCGAGAGAGAAGCCTCTAGTGAAAACTATGGCCCACGTGTCTACCTTAATCATATTACTAAACAAAAAATAACTTGATGAAATCTATTTAGTTTTATTTTTATCTATCTACCACTATAAAAATTAATCCCTGCAAGTAACGAGTTTAAGGGGATTGACAAACCACTTGCCCACGTGGGTGCAAGTGTTTGATTTTGTGTGTGTGGGTGCTGATGACGGGAATTTGCGTGGTTCTACTATTGGTTTGATAACCCTGGTTCTCACTGAGGGAAATACGTATCTGCTATTATATTGTTTCACCCTTCCACTTTGGGGGAAATCCCAACGCTTCTCACAAGTAGAATAAAGTATTTCTGGCGCCGTTGCCGCGGAGGCATCATCAAATTCTCATCAGGTTCCTACATACAAATAAATCACTTGCTCTACGTTTTATTTGCCTTTTCCTCTCTTTTTCATCTCCCTCCACTTCTCTAAAAAACAAAAAAACAAAAATATGTTACTTTGCTTGCTTTGCCTTAAGTTGCTATCATGTCTAGGTTTGATAAAGTTATTGTTGAAAGTGCTAGTGAAGGTAGTACTAGTGAATCTATTGAGGAAAAATCTAAATTATTCGATCTTAACAGTTATCCTCTTGACAACAAAGTCCCTCATGATGAAACTCCCACAATCTTTAAAACTAAAACTTATCATGTGGGTAGCGGGAATATTATTGGGAAGAATATTATTCTAGAATTGTTTAATAGCGCGAGAGTTATACCTTTAATTAAAGGATCTGTACTTGATAAGAATTTTTTTACGTGGATGCCATTGCTATGCTTGTGGTTAAATTATAAAGAAAATTCTTGCATATTCATCCCTCCTTACAAAAGATATTCTATGAACTTCCCAATATTCATAATCCTAAGGCCAAGAAGATTGCCAATATTATCCCTATGCATGAATTTGACTATATAATCTGTGAAGATAGGAATATATTTTCCTTTTATAAAATGGATTTCCAACATCCTCCAATAGAAGAGAACCTTCATGTTAAAGACACCATACGTAGGTGGAATCTAATGATTATTTTGCTTATGGTGAAAATATTAGAAAGAGAGTTCCTTATGCTGAAATCATCTAAAAAGTTCATCTCTATATCTAGATTTATCCTATGACCAAAGAGAGATGTCATGGATGAAAGAGGATCTCCACCTATTGAAAGCGGGCTTTTCGTTTCTGAAGACCTTACCATTTGGCATAGTCCAAATATTCCAACATGACAAGAAAACCACCTCAGTGAAGAATGGTTTTCCAAACTCCCTCCTTGCGGGTAAAACAATTTATCTCTAGTCTTCACTCCGTGGTTAGGAAATATGTACATAATTTCAGACCCTACAGCTGAATTTGCAATTAAAGAATAGATGAAGGGGAATAACACACATGGAGGGGAATCATTGTTGGAAATATGCCCTAGAGGCAATAATAAAGTGGTTATTATTATATTTCCTTGTTCATGATAATCATCTATTGTCCATGCTATAATTTTATTGACCGAAAACTCAAATGCATGTGTGGATACATAGACAACAATATGTCCCTAGTGAGCCTCTACCAGACTACCTCATTGATCAAAGATGGCTGTGGTTTCCTAGCCATAGACATGAGTTGTCATTTGATAACAAGATCACATCATTAAGAGAATGATATGATGGACAAGACCAAAACTATAAATGTAGCATATGATCATATCAAGTTTGTTGCTATCGTTTTCTGCATGTCAACTATATGTTCCTATGACCATGAGATCATGCAACTCACTCACATCAGAGGAGTACCTTGTGTGTACCAATCGTCACAACGTAACCGGGTGACTATAAAGGTGCTCTACAGGTATCTCCGAGGGTGTCTGTTGAGTTGGCATGGATCCAGACTCGGATTTGTCACTCTGTATGACGGAGAGGTATCTTAGGTCCCACTCCGTAATACAACATCACAATGATATTGCAAGCAATGTGACTAATTGGTTAGCCACAAGATCTCATATTAGGGAACGAGTAAAGAGACTTGCCGGTAATGAGATTGAACTAGGTATGGTGATGCCGACGACCGAATCTCGAGCAAGTAACATACTGATAGACAAAGGGAACTGCATATGGGATTATCTGAATCCTTGACACTAAGGTTCGACCGATAAAGATCTTCGTAGAATATGTAGGAACCAATATGGACATCTGGCTCCCGCTATTGGTTATTGACCATAGAGGTGTCTCGATCATGTCTACATAGTTCTCGAACCTGCAGGGTCTACACACTTAATGTTTGGTGATGAACTGATGATATAAGTATAGTTGAGTTGTTATGGTAGTAACCGAAGGTTGTTCGGAGTCCCTGATGAGATCCCGGACATGACGAGGAACTCTGCAATGGTCCTGAGGTGAAGATTGATATATAGGAATGAGGGTATCAGAGTCTAGAATTGTTCCAAGGGTACCGAGTAATGGCCAGGAGAACCGAAAGGGGTTTCGGGGGCCCCCGACAAGTGTTGGGGGGGGGGGCTCATGGGCAAAGGGGAGGGAGCACACCAACCCACTAAGGTGTTGTGTGCCCCCAAGTCCCCTTCACATGATCCTAGAGGAGGTGGGGTGTTCTCCTAGGGCTGTCACCCCCTTTGCCTTGGGGGCCAAGGCTCCTAGGGGGGAGGCACCCAAAACCCATCTAGGGTTGCCCCTTGTGGCCGTCGACCCCCCTAGAGAAACCCTAGGGAGCCCCCTCCTCTCCCCCTCCCCCTATATATAAAGGGTTAGAGGGAGGGAAGGCGCACCCATCTCTGCCACGGCGCTGGCCTCCCTCTCCCTCATAGCCCTCTTCATCTCCGTAGTGCTTAGCGAAGCTCTACTGAGATTCCACCACCACCGCCGCCACCATGCCTCCGTGCTGCCATAGGACTAGAGCTACTACTTCACCATCGCTCGCTAGATCGAGGAGGTGAAGGCATCATCAAGCCATGCGTGTGTTGAACGCAGAGGTGCCATTCATTCGTCACTTGGATCTAGAGTTCACGGGACGGATCGTGATTGGATCGCAAAGACATTCAACTACATCAACCACGTTTCTTAACGCTTCTGCTTAGCGATCTACAATGGTATGTAGATGCAATCTCTCCTCTCGTATATGTTCATCTCCTAGATTGATCTTGGTGAGCATAGAATTTTTTTTGTTCCCCATGCAACGTTCCCCAACAGTGGTATCAGAGCTAGGTCTTTGTCTAGATGATATCACGAGTAGAACAAAAAGGAGTTTGTGGGTGTTGATATTCATATTGCTTCCTTCCTTGCTCTTTTCTTGATTCAGCAGTATTGTGGGATGAAGCGGCACGGGGCAACTTTACATGTCTACGTACATGAGACCGGTTCCATCGACTGACATGTGACTTTGTTGCACAAGATGGCTAGCGGGCGTCTGTCTCTCCCACCTTAGTTGAATCAGATTCGACAAAGGTGGTCCTTGTAGAAGGTTAAATAGAAACTTGTATATCACCATTGTGGGTTTGCATAGGTAAGAATCGTTCTTGCTAGATACCCATAGCAGCCACGTAAAACAAGCAACAACAAATTAGAGGACGACTAACTTTTTTTTCCAGGGTATGTTGTGATATGATATGGCCAAAGACATGGTGAAATATATTTGATGTATGATATGATCATGTTTGTAATAGTTTATATCGACTTGCATGTCGATGCATACAGCAACCGGTAGGAGCCATAAGGTTGTCTTTAATTATTGTATGACCTATGTGTCAATCATTAAGCGCTATGTAATGCTTTACTTTATCGTTAAACATTAGCAATAGTAGTAGAAGCATGATTGGCGTGACAACCCCGATGGATACACGATGATGGAGATCATGGTGTAATGTCGGTCACGATGGAGATCATGTCGGTGCTTTGGAGATGGAGATCAAAAGCACAAGATGATGGCCATATCATGTCACTTATGATTTGTATGTGATGTTAAACCTTTTATGCATCTTATTTTGCTTAGGATGACGGTAGCATTATAAGGTGATCCCTCACTAAAATTTCAAGATAAAATTGTGTTCTCCCAAGGTGTGCACGATTACGAAAGTTCGTTGTCTCAAAGCACCACGTGATGATCAGGTGTGATAGACTCTATGTTCGCATACGATAGGTGCAAGCTTGTTTTGCACATGCAGAACACTTGGGTTAAACTTGACAAGTCTAGCATGTGTAGACATGGCCTCGGAACACAAGAGACCGAAAGGTTGAACACGAGTCATATAGTAGATATGATCAACATGGAGATGTTCACCATTGAAACCACCTCATCTCACATGATGATCGGACATGGGTTAGTGAATTTGGATCGTGTTACACTTGGACAACCGGAGGGATGTTGATTTGAGTGGGAGTTCTTAGGTAATATGATTAATTGAACTCATTTATCATGAACAGTAGTATAAACTATCTTTGCAAATTATATTGTAGATCAATGGCTCGTGCAGTAGCTCCCCTGAATTTCAATGCATTCCTAGAGAAAGTTAAGCTAAAAGATGATGGAAGCAACTTTGTAGACTGTGCCCATAATCTAAGGATTATCCTCACGGCTGCCCAAAACTCTTATGTCCTTGATGCACTGCTTGGTGTGCCACCCCCTCCAGCGACTATGGACGTTATGAATGCCTGTCAGTCGCATGTTGATTACTACTCAATAGTTCAGTGAGCCATGTTGTATGTCTTAGATCCGGGACTTCAAAGGCATTTTGAACGCCATGGAGCATATGAAATGTTCTAGGAGTTGAAGTTTATCTTTGAGAAGAATGCCTGGATCAAGAGGTATGAGATATCCAATAAGTTCTATGCCTGCAAGATGGAGGAGAACGGGTCTGTCACTGAGCACATACTCAGAATATCTGGGTACTACAATCATCTGATAGAGTTGGGAGTTGAGCTCCCACCAGAGGCGGTCACTGACAGAGTTCTTCAATTGCTACCACCTAGGTACAAGAGATTTGTGTTGAACTATAACATGCAAGGGATGAACAAGTCAGTCTCCGAGCTGTTCGTGATGTTGAAAGCCGCCGATTCAGACATCCAGAAGGAACATCAAGTGTTTATGGTGAATAAAACCACTAGTTTCAAGAAAGGCAAGGGAAAGAAGGGAAACTTCAAGAAAGGTGGCAAAGAAGTTGCTCCTCCCATGAAGAAACCAAAGGCTGGACCCAAGCCGGAGACTGAGTGATTCTATTACAAGGGAACTGGCCACTGGAAGCGGAACTGCCCCAAGTATCTGGCTGACAAGAAGGGGGCCAACATCAACAAAGATATATACGAGATACATGTTATTGATGTGTACCTTACCAACTCTCATTGTAGTGCCTGGGTATTTGATACCGGTTCGGTTTCTCACATTTGCAACTTAAAGCAGGAACTATGGAATAGATGGAGGCTAGCGAAGGATGAAGTGATGATGCGCATGGGAAATGGTTCCAAGGTTGATGTGATCACCGTCGACACGCTCGCTCTTTGATTACCATCAGGATTAGTGATGAACTTGAATAATTGTTATTTAGTGCCTGCGTTGAGCATGAACATTATATCTGGATCTTGTTTAATGCGAGATGGTTACTCCTTTAAATCAGAGAATGGTTGTTCTATTTATATGGGTAATATCTTTTATGTTCATCCACCCATTATGAGGGGTTTATTCTTATTGAATCTCGATAGTGATGATACACATGTTCATAACATTGATGCCAAAAGATGTAGAGTTGATAATGATAATACCACTTTCTTGTGGCACTGTCTCTTAGGTCATATTAGTGTAAAGCGGATGAAGAAACTCCATGCTGATGGACTTTTGGAGTGGCTTGATTTTGAATCACTTGACACATGCGAACCATGCCTCGTGGGCAAGATGACCAAAACCCCATTTTCCGAAACAATGGAGCGGGCAAGTGACTTGTTGGAAATCATACATACTGATGTGTGCAGTCCGATGAGTGTTGACGCGCATGGTGTATATCATTACTTTCTCACCTTCACCGATGAATTGAGTAGATATGGGTATATTTACTTAATGAAGCATAAGTCTAAAACATTTGAAAAGTTCAAGCAATTTCAGAGTGAAGTTGAGAATCATCGTAACGAGAAGATCAAATTCCTATGATCCGATCGAGGGGAAGAATATTTGAGTTATAAGTTTGGCAATCACTTAAGACAATGTGGAATTGTTTCACAACTGATGCCACCTAGAACACCCCAGTGTAATGGTGTGTCCGAACGTCGTAATCATACCTTATTGGATATGGTGTGTTCTATGATGTCCCTTTCTGATCTGCCACTCTCGTTTTGGGGTTCTGCATTAGAGACAGTTGGATTCAGTTTAAATGTGGCACCATCTAAGTTCGTAGAGACGACACCATATGAACTATGGTTTGGCAAGAAACCTAAGCCTTCGTTCCTTAAGGTTTGGGGCTGTGATGCTTACGTCAAAAGGCTTCAGCTGGAAAAAGATCGAACCCAAATCGGACAAATGTGTCTTCATAGGATTCCCAAAAGAGACAGTTGGATATACCTTCCATCTTAGATCCGAAGGCGAAGTGTTTGTCGCTAAGAACGGGTCCTTTCTCGAGAAAGAGTTTCTCTCGAAAGAATTGAGTGGGAGGAAGATAGAACTTGATGAGGTTGTTGAACCTTTACTTCAACAGAGAGTAGCGCAACACAGGAAGATGTTTCTGTGGCACCTAGGTCAGTTGAATAGGAAGCCTCATGATGATGATCATGAGGCTTCGGATCTAGTTACTATCGAACCTCCTAGGTCGACAAGGGTACGTACAACTCCTGAGTGGTATGATAACCATGTATTAGAGGTCATGTTGTTGGACAATGGTGAACCTACAAGCTATGGAGAAGCGATCGTGGGCCCGGATTGGACAAATGGTTAGAGGCCATGAAATTCGAGATGGGATCCATGTATGAAAAAAGGTATGGACTTTGGAAGTATTACCTGAAGGGCGAAAGGACATTCAGAATAAATGGATCTTCAAGAAGAAGACGGACGTGGACGGTAATGTCGCCGTCTATAAAGATCGACTTGTGGCAAAGGGGTTTTCACAAGTTCAAGGAGTTGACTACAATGAGACTTTCTCACCCGTAGCGATGCTTAAGTCCGTCAGAATAATGTTGGCAATAGCTGCATTTTTCAATTATGAAATCTGGCAGATGGATGTCAAAACAACATTCCTTAATTGTTTCCTTAAGGAAGAGTTGTATATGATGCAACCAGAAGGTTTTGTCAATCCTGGGAATGCTGAGAAAGTGTGCAAACTCCAGTGATCCATTTATGGACTGGTGCAAGCATCTTGGAGTTGGAATCTTTGCTTTGATGCACTACTAGGGAAAAGCTTATACATAGACGCTTACTAGCAGCGCGAGTTTATAACCCTCGCTACTGCTACTTACTAGTAGGTCAGGTTTTTAAACCTCGCTACTACTAAGTTGATAGCAGTAGCGTGGGTTTTTAACCCTCGCTACTACTAAGCGGTCTCTACCGTGCCCCCCGGGACATGCCATAGTAGTAGCACGGGTTTTTAACCCTCGCTACTACTAAGTTGATAGCAGTAGCGTTGTTTTTTAACCCTCGCTACTACTAAGTGGTCTCTACCATGCCCCTGGGCCATGCCATAGTAGTAGCGAGGGTTATAAACCCGCGCTACTACTAAGTTGATAGTAGTAGCGCGGGTTTTTACCCCTCGCTACTACTAAGCGGTCTCAACCGTGCCCCTCGGGGACATGCCATAGTAGTAGCGAGGGGTAAAAACCCGCGCTACTACTAAGTACTGGGTTTTTTAACAGCCCTGAAATCCCCAATCCCCATCTCCTCGTCCAAATCACTCCTCTCCCTCGTCCCTCGTCCGCTACGTCTCCCTCAAATCCGGTGACCTCCTCTTCCACCGTAGCCCCTCCTTCCTCCTCCTCCTCCTCCTCCGCTGTTGGAAGGAGAGGAAGATCCAACAGAGCGCCGTCCATGACGATGGCCAGATCTCTGATGGATGCAACCCATTTTCAAACCGGAAGTAAAGGTCCCATTTTCAAACTCTACCCCTCCCCCGTGGATCGCCGTTTTAGCTTTGTAAAAAAGCAAAAGAAAATGATAAAAACTTCAAAAATTAAAATCCTTCGAGATGTAGTTATGTTACTACATGTACTAGTTAGGAAAATTTAAAAACTTAAATTTGGACATGTTTTGCAAAAAGTGTAGGGAAAATGTAAAACAATTATAACTTTTGCATACGATGTCAGAAAAAACGTATAATATATAAAAATGTTCAGCACGAAAATCCGCATCCGATTTTGATGGCCTACGGCCTGTTTGCAAATTTTTAGAATCCTCAAATTCTAAAAGGAAACAAGTTATACTCAAATTTCAGTTTTTTTTGAATTTTGGTCAAATCTGGTCAAACTGTGGTCAAACTACTTATTCAAGAAGTATTAGTGTTACTAAATAATTATTCAAGAATATTAGTGTTACTAAATAATCAGTTCAGCTTTTTGGAATTTTGGTCAAATCAGGTCAAACTATGGTCAAACTACTTATTCAAGAAATATTAGTGTTACTAAATAATTATTGTTTTCTAGAACAATAGTTTCAAACTCAAACAGTGAAATGTGTGATTTCATGCTCAAGCTAAACTCCTAAGGGTTAATAGGATTGACATCTTACTATTTTCAGGAAAACAACAAGTGCAGACTTGGAAACGAGGGAGAATAGAACCCGAAAGTTAAGCGTGCTCAGGCTGGAGTAGTGAGAGGATGGGTGACCATCCGGGAAGTTAGATGATTTGGAATGATGATGGGTGATTAGAGATTAGAGATTAAATTGAGCAACGATGAGGGGTGATTAGAGATTAGAGGTTAAAATAATTTAGAAATTTGAAAATTCGAAAAAAAATTCATTTTTTTCAAAGAACGGATTAGTAGTAGCGCGGGTTTTTACCCACGCTACTGCTAACGGACGTAGTAGTAGCGCGGGTGGCACCCGCGCTACTACTACCTATTAGTTGTAGCATCGTATCAGTAGTGCGGGCACCCACGCTACTAATATACCTAAAACCCGCGCTACTGCTAGGCTTTTCCCTAGTAGTGATGAGGTGATCAAAGCGTTTGGGTTTATACAAGTTTTCGGAGAATCTTGTATTTACAAGAAAGTGAGTGGGACCTCTATAGCGTTTCTAATATTATATGTGGATGGCATCTTGCTATTGGAAACAATATAGAACTTTTGGAAAACGTGAAGAAATATTTGAACAAGAGTTTTCCAATGTAGAACCTAGGAGAAGCAGCTTTCATATCGGGAATTAAGATCTATAGAGATAGATCGAGATGCTTAATAGGACTTTCACAAAACACATACCTTGATAAGATTTTGAAGAAGTTCAAAATGCATCAGTCCAAGAAGGGGTTCTTTCTTGTTTTGCAAGGTGTGAATTTGAGTTAGACTCAATGCCCAGCGACTAAAGAGGATAGAGAAAAGATGACCGTCATCCCGTATGCTTCTGCCATAGGCTCTATCATGTACGCGATGTTGTGCACAAGACTGGATGTCAGCCTTGCAATAAGTATGGACGGAAGGTTTCAAAGTAATCCAGGAAAGGATCACTAGACAACGGTGAAGAAATCCTTAAGTACGTGAAAAGGACAAAGGAAATGTTTCTCGTTTATGGAGGTGATGAAGAGCTCGTCGTAGAGGGTTACGTCAATGCAAGCTTTGACACTGATCCGGATGACTCTAAGTCTCAAACCGGATATGTATATATTCTAAACGGGGGAGCGGTAAGCTGATGCAGTTCCAAGCAAAGTGTGGTAGCTGATTCTACATATGAAGCGGATTGCATAACTGCCTCAGAGGCAGAAGGAAGGTGTCTGGATGAAGCAGTTCATGATAGATCTTGGAGTTGTGCCCAATGTACCGAACCCAATGACTCTATTATGTGACAACACTGGTGCCATTGCTCTAGCCAAGGAACCAAGGTTTCACAAGAGGACCAGACACACAAAGCGACCCTTCAACTCCATCCATGATGCAGTTAAGGAGGAGGACATAAACATCTACAAAGTACATACAGATCTGAATGTTGCAGATCCGTTGACTAAACCTCTTCCATGGGCAAAACATGATCAACACCAGAACTCTATGGGTGTTAGATTCATTACCATGTAATGCTAGATTTTGACTCTAGTGCAAGTGGGAGACTATTGGAAATATGCCCTAGAGGCAATAACAAAGTGGTTATTATTATATTTCCTTATCGATGATAATCGTTTATTTTCCATGCTATAACTGTATTGACCAGAAACTCAAATGCATGTGCGGATACATAGACAACAACATGTCCCTAGTGAGCCTCTACCGGACTAGCTCGTTGATGGTTGTGGTTTCCTAGCCATAGACATGAGTTTTCATTTGATAATGGGATCACATCATTAGGAGAATGATGTGATGGGCAAGACCCAAACTATAAACATAGTTGATGTCTACTACGCCAACTTTATTCTTGTAGACACGTGTTGGGCCTCCAAGCGCAGAGTTTTGTAGGATAGTAGCAATTTTCCCTCAATTCGATGACCTAAGGTTTATCAATCCATGAGAGGTGTAGGATGAAGATGGTATCTCTCAAATGAGCCTGCAACCAAATACAAGAAATCTCTTGTGTCCTCAACACACCCAATACAATGGAAAATTGCATAGGTGCCCTAGTTCGGCGAAGAGATGGTGATAAAAGTGTAATATGGATGGTAGAAATATATTTTTATAATCTGAATAAAAAATAGCAAGGTAGTAGATAGTAAAACAGAGCACAAACGGTATTGTAATGATGGAAAATGAGGCCTAGGGTGCATACTTCCACTAGTGCAATCTCTTAACAATGCGAACATAGTTGGATCATATGATTATCCCTCAAAGTGCGATGAAGAATCACTCCAAAGTTCCTATATAGTGGAGAACATAAGACATAATTGTTTGTAGGGTACGAAACCACCTCAAAGATATTCTTTCCGTTCGATCTATTCAAGAGTTCGTACTAAAATAACACAAAGCTATTCTTTCCGTTTGATCTATCCTAGAGTTCGTACTAAAATAACACCAAAACAAATTCAGATTTAAAATATTTAATACAACACAAAGAACTTCAAAGAGTGCCCCAAGATTTCTATCATAGAAACTAAAGACGAGAACATGCATCAACCCCTATGCATAGATTACCCCAATGTCACCTCGGGAATCCGCGAGTTGAGCTCTGGGGGTTGTGCTCTGGCCCATCCTGGGTGTTCTGGTCCATAAAAGTTCTCCAAGGAGTTTCGCGGTGTTTGGACTCCGTTTGATATTGATTTCCCACGATGTAAAAAACAAGCAAAAAAACGGCAACTAGCACTGGGCACTCGGTCAATAGGTTAGTCCCAAAAAATGATATAAAGTTGCTATAAAATGATTGTAAAACATCTAAGAATGATCATATAATGGCATGAATACTTCAAAAATTACAGATATGTTGGAGATGTATCAGCATCCCCAAGCTTAATTCCTACTCGTCCTCGAGTAGGTAAATGATAAAAGAAATAATTTATGAAGTAAGAATGCTACCAAAGTGCACAACTTTGAACAATGACAATTATAATCACTTTTCCTAGCATCATAACAGCAATTCTTTCTCATAAAACTTCTCATGTTATAGTAGCAACCCATTCACATGTGAAGGTTCAAACAATGAATTCTGTTGAAACTCAATAACCTATATTCTTAGTCACCAAGCAATTGCAATTCAACTTATTCAACAAAGTTTAAGTAAGAGCTCCACATACTCAACCATCATATAGTCTTCTATGATTGCTAACACTCACCGCGTACACATGAGCAAAACATTTCAACCAGACACATGGAAAGATAGGGGCTTATAGTTTCGCCTTTGGGTGATGTCAACAATAGTAACTCATGCTACCCATATTCAGCTGGACATATGTGCCTAGATCTTTCCTCACCACATGATGCTTCCCAAAGGAGGAGAAAAATAAAAAGGAATAGAAAGAAAAACTTTGACTCTTGCATGAAAGTAAATACATAAAAGTAAAAGATATGCCCTTCGCAGAGGGAAGCAGAGGTTGCCATGCGCTTATTTGTTTGTATGCCCAACCCCTTAGTGAAAAATAACGTCACGTTATATTTCCCCTTATGGTAGCAACCTTTATTATGCAGTTTGTCGCTTTTATTATTTGCCATCACAAGTTCGTACAACACTCTATTTTCTCTTACACTAAATGATCTAACACTTTTAGAAGCAATTTTTATTGCCCTATTGCACCGATGACAACTTACTTGAAGGATCTTGCTCAATCCTTAGGTAGGTATGGTGGACTCTCAAAACAAGATTTGGGTTTAAAGGTTTTTGGATGCACAAGTAGTATCTCTACTTGGTGCGGATTTTTTGGCTAGAAAAGATGGGGGGCAAGCACCACATGTTGAAGGACCCATGACAATATAACTTCTATGTGAATATGAATAAACATAAATCATTATGTTGTCTTCCTTGTCCAACGTCAACAATTTTGGCATATAATATTTTGATGGGGGCTCACAATCACAAAAGATTTCCAAGATAGTGTATTTGCATGTGAAAGTTCTCTTCCTCATACTAATTATTCGTGAATTGCTTGTATGACCAGTATTGTGATTGTCAAGCCTCAAAAGATTTCACTTTCTAAACCCAATGTGAATCTACCACTAGGCATGATATGATTTCAACTTCATGATATTCAATTCATTCGACAATTTACTCATAGGATATAAGTGAAGCATTAGAGCAATTCTAGGCACATACCAAACTGGCACTACGTTTATGATGCCTGGCACATCACAAACAATTCATGATTATAAACCGTGTACGATAGGTAGACATTCACACACATTTAGTTTTCCTGCATCGTATGTTATAGTATCTGACATTACACACGCTTTGCAAATAGCAACTATGTGCATTGTTACACACGTTTCCACCCCGTGAACCGTGTCGGATTATGATGTATATCGCACACGCTGTGCTTTATTAACCGTGTGCGCCGTAATGACCTGCACACTGTAATTTCGCCAATTTAATTGTTGCTATTTAAAATTGTACCTAATTTAAACTTGAAAGTAGGCTATAGCTTTATTCATACCCATCAAGTTCAAACAACCAATGCATTATTCAATTCACAGGTGCATATGTTTAAGAATTACATAAGCACCAAATAAAGAATGATGAACCAGGGTTCTATACTTGTACTATTACAGATGGTAAAGAAAGAGGCGACAGACATTCTAGTTGCTAAAAAAGGTGAAGCGGAATGGCCCTATTGTGCTCTCCTGGATGCAGAAGGCACGCACGACTCTAGTCCAACCCCTTGTGATGGTCGGCCGCCAATCATGTAGTTTGAGAGGTAATCTCGAGTAAACTGCTTCAGGATCCACTGCAAAGGAAAAAAGATTCAGACATTGTCATCTAACACAACTCATTACGGGCAGTAAAAAGAGGCTACAGGGTTCTTACTTACCATCCTGCAGTTCACTATTTTCTTGCATAAAGTGTAAACATATAGTTCGATTGACATCTTTTGACCCATTTTAATAACAATCTTTATCAGTTTCCTCACTTGATGCTGGTTCATGAATATCTCATTGCCCCATACATAGAAAGGGTCGAAGTGTCGATCTTTGGCAATGACGTGTGTACCTAAAAGCACCAAGTAAATATTAGAAGCTAAACAACAATTGCAAAATCATGTAGTACAACACTCCCTCCATCCCATTATATAAGATTTTATACACGTATATCTAGACATCATCAGAACATTAAGGTAACACTCTTCCTTGTTGCTATGTAGCCTGGGATTGCATATTTAGTCATTCAGTACAATGCATGTTGCTATGTAGCCTCAGATATATTAAATATGACCCTAGTTAACCTACTGATAAATGGGTTACAGATATATTCAGTGAAATGTCCGATTCGACGATTAATCTCTTATCAGCCCCTAGGCTATATGGTACCAGCTACCGAGATCCTGAATTGTGAGCACGTATAAGCAATGCGATGAAACTAACCTCGATGGAAAAACGGCATTGTTCTCAATATTGTCCTGTATGAGTACATATAAAGGCATGTTAAGCACAACAGGCTAAACATCGACCAAATATATCCATGGTAGACAACATAATCTACAAATGATAGCTTTAGTGTGCCGACTTAAGCACGCTAGTTAAGCAAAACAAGAAGTGGAAAGGTGTGTTAACTGCATCAGACATAACATTTATAGACAAGCAAATAGTCATTCAAACTCGTATTGTGCAGGTCTAAAGTACACTAGTTATTGTTAAAAAAACTAAAAGGCATGTTAACTACAATATCCTTAGCAACCAAATATCGTAATTCATAGTGGTATTGTTGAAACTGTTATTGATGAAATTGAATTGCACGGCAAATAGTTGCACATATAGAGCATCACATTGTGAAGAACTGAAATAAACAAGGCATAAGGCCATCTCTAGCCAATCCTTTAAAAGTTAAAGGACTATATATATATATATATATATATATATATATATATATAGGGCGGGTCTATTCTAAGAACACCCTTAAGAGTCTTATTCTACACACAAATCTCTTATTCTGCTAACACTTCAGCACTGCGCTAGGTATAGAAAAAACACCCCAAAACACAAAAACGAACTTCCCCCACCCTATCCGACCTTCTTCTCTCTCCTCACAACTCATGCACCACCCCGATCCCCAGCTCCCTCACCTTATCTCTCCCACTCACGCCTAGCACCGCACCGCCCGACCCCCCAATCCCCCTCACCTTCTTCCGCCGTCGATGCCAGCCACCAGCTCTGTGTCGGTCGGCCACCCGCCACTGACCGGCCTCCCACCGCATCTAGCCCCCCTGACATCCTGCAGCGCCCCGCCCCACCACGCCATGACTCGCTCCCAGACCAGCCATCGCCCTCGACGCCAGCCCGCGTGGTCGCCTCCTTCCCTGCGCCGCACTAACCTCCACTACACCGGCGATGGATCGAAGCAGCCTCGCCTCCCCCGTCATTAGATCCGAGAGGCCCCGACCGCTACATGCCGACCCCGCCATGGATCTGGTGAGATCCACTGTCACCTCTTCTCCAGCGCCCTGATGTGCCGTGCCCCTGCCCCCCGGTGGTTCCCCGACGACGGATCCGGCTGGGTCCAGTCCCTAGCCACCTTTCTCCTGCCCCAGGATAGGCCATAATTAGCGCCGCGGTGGTGCCCCACTCCGCCGACCAGCGCGAGGTGCTCACCCGGCGTGGTAGTCGCCAAGGCTTCCCCTCCCACGGATCCGGCGGCCATGGTCTCTGCTAGCTCCTCTGATGCTTCCTCTATGCAGTTCGACAGAGAGCTCTAATGGCTCACCATCCACGGATTCGGCCGTCCCCCGACCACCGGACCACTGATAGCAAGTTCCTCCGGTGAGATCTCCTCCAATGGCCTGCACTCCACAGCTGCTCCCGCGTGTGTGCAGTGCACGAAGAGTGCGCGTGTAGTTTCTTTGGCGTCGCGGCGCCGCTCTCTTCTTCATCCCGAGCAGTTCCCCCTGCGCCCTACCTCCAACTATAGCATGACGAGGGCGATGGGCATCCCCGCCGCCAATACCTCGCCATGCTGTTGTCGGATCTGGGCGCCCCCATGCGGCGACCTCCCTTCGCAAGCCCATCGTGACGCCCAACCACTGGCTCCTCTTGCCTTTCTTGGGACGTCGACAGGCGAGATCCCTGGATCCACGAGCTCCGTTAACAAGTAGCTTCGGCCCCCTGGTTCCCGTTGCAGTTCGCCAGCACGGTGATGTGCGGTGTGTTGTGTGTTTTTTTGGTCATGGATCACATTTTCATCAAATGCTATGTTTTTGCAATTCACTGTATTTCATATTTTCTCACATGAATCACTCTCGTGTAGCCCTGCTGATGCTCTCGTGCAGCTCAGGTGCAGGTGGGGTCGATCTTCCCACCGACGCAACCCTGCCTCCTTCCACCTCCCCCATCTTGATGGGAGGCCGAGGACAAGCCCCGTGCGTCAGAAGCAGCTGGACGGCAACCTTTCAGAACTGCGAGCAGCACGCCAGCGAGCTGCATGCCCGCACCTGCAGAACCACATGATGTAGGCTAGTAGACTGCACAGCGACTATGCCCTCTTCATCGTTTGTACACCCAGAGATGAGAGACTGAGGCATCTCATGCTCTTCCCGCATGCGCATGTAGTACATTTTTCATGGAAAAGTTGGGCGACACAGTGCACTCCATCCATGTCTTGCATTTTTTTGAGAATTCTTTTTGAAGTTCACTCAATTTATGTAAAAGAGAATATGTTTCATCATATGTATGAAGTGCAATTTGTTTCGTGTGTTTTGAAAAATCAGTCGATTACGTTATTACATGCAGTGCGTTTGGTCCTCGGATGTGGTTTACTTTTAAGAGTGATGCTGTTCACTTGCGCCGAACATGAAAATGTGATATTTTTAAACAAAACAACAAGATAGCAATGAGGTTCACTTTAACATATGTCGCGGTTCATTTGTCCTCGTCTCTGCGGTCCACTCTCGTTCATAAAAATTGTTGAAAAAAAGATAACAAAAACTTGTGTGAGAAAAATTACGTCCGACAAAAAGAAATGATGCAGTGCACTTGACTGTCTGCTGCGGTGCGGTTTTCCGTTTGAAGCAGTGCGTTCTTTCATAAAAAATGACGACAAAAACTCACAAGAGCTCATCTGAGAAAATTTACGCCCGACAAAAAAAAATCATGAAGTTCGCTTGACTCTTTGATGTAGTGCACTTT
Organism: Triticum aestivum; assembly: GCF_018294505.1. Lineage (NCBI taxonomy): Eukaryota > Viridiplantae > Streptophyta > Magnoliopsida > Poales > Poaceae > Triticum > Triticum aestivum. The sequence continues at coordinate 381,176,038 of NC_057795.1, read as the reverse complement.
TCCGTCTAAAAGCAGTGTGGTTTTCTTTCTCGTCTTTAAAAATTTACGTCTGACAAAAAGGAAACCCTGCGGTTCTCTTGCCCGTCTAATGCAGTGCGGCATTTTGTGCAACGCAGTGCGGTTTTCAGTCGGATGAAGTACGCACGTCGATTTGGGTGTTGCGAAAAATAGAGTGTCCGCATTTCGGTAAATTTAAAACTGCTCTTAAACCGTAAAGAATTAGAGAGAGTGTTCTACATGAAAAAGTTGTGCCTCGTCGATACCTTTCCAACGGCTTATTGTTTGAATCATTCCGAGCAGCGGTTTGTAAAAATTTCGCGAAAAACAGCAGCTGTCACTTGTCGTCTGCCACACGATTTTCAAAATTAACTTAAAATCATAAGGAATCTCAAAAACATTGCAACATATGAAAGTTGTGCCTCGTCCATAGATTTTCAACAATATATTACACGCCTCGTTTTGACAAACGGTTAAAAAACTAGAGTGAAAACAGTACCAAAAATTTGGAAAAATTTGAAAAACAGAATTCCGCGATTTAGTAAATTTGAAACTGCTCTTAAACCGTAAGGAATTAGAGAAACATTTATATATGAAAAAGGTGCGCCTCGATGATATCTATCCAACGGAGTATCGTTTGCTTTATTCCGACGAGCGCTTTAGAAGAAATCGCGAAAAAACGCTCGCTGCCACTCGTCATGGGCCGCCGCATTTTCAAAACTGCTCTTAAACCGTGTGGAATCACGAAAAGTGTTCAACATGTCAAAGTTGCGCCTAATCCATAGCTTTTCAACGGTATATTACACGCCTCATTCCGATAGACGGTTAAAAAATTAGAGTGAAAATAGTACCGAACAAATAACGCGTGCAGTTTTTTTCGACGAGAAGTTCACTCGTGTGAGTACTGCAGCACACTTGGTTCAAAGAATGACGTGCACTTGCATTCAGCGTGCAGTGCGGAAGTGGTGTGCAGAATAGTTATTCTGCTAATATTAGCAGAATAGACCGTATGTATATATATATACTCCAGCAATTTTTGGCCGTTTCTAGTCGATCCTCTAAACTTAATGTTGTAAACTTCAATTTGATCAAGTTCAAAGCAGGTTCAACCGAAAGTAGCATGCATTCAAACATAAACATAGATAGTTTTGCATAACCAAACATAAAACATAAATTTAAACTAAGCTAAACTACTTTAGGTAGAAGTAGAGGTCGAGCCAATCATTCCTCGTCAGGTACGGTGTGCCACGAGCTGGGTCCGGGCCGGTGTCGTCATCGGGGTAGTTGGGGAAGGCACTTCTCCACTCGTCGATGTCGATCTCCTCGACCTCGCCGCCCACCTGGACGCCCTCCGCGCTGCCGTCCTTGCCGCCTTCGACATCGTCATCGGAGGAGAGCGCGATAACTTCGCCGCCCTCCGCACCGGCAAAGATAGCCCACTCCGCCTCCATGAGTGTCGGTGTTCTGGGAACCGGGGTCCCCAGACTTGCCTGCCTGCGGCCCACGGTGTGGCTCCACCAGTGGCTCAACACGGCCCGTCATTATCAACCAACGCTCAAGACCCTCGCGAGGGGCCAAGCTTCACGGGGCAGACGACACAAGGCCTCCCTAGGAGCGGCCTCAGCAAGCAGGCTCACGAGGAGGCGGAGAGATCAAGTCAAGGGGTACCTCACGAGGTTCCCGTGACGCAAGCCATGACGACCAAGGCCAGGCGGGTGCCAGTGCGTGCAGTGTCCTCGTTTCCCCTTTGGTTCTAAGGGGGCAAGTACAGGCACGGAGTACCGAGGCATCAGGCAAAGGTTTCCGTATCGATGCAACAAGACCAAGACCAACAAGACAGCAGGACAGAGGTCACCGTGGAGCCCAATACGGCATCACCACCAGAGCCTTTGGCAGGCGAAGACCACCTTTAGTCAGGATAACTTGTACTAGCTGTCCCCTTTCAAATTGGCCATTGTTGGCTCCCTTCCCACTCAATATTTGGGGAGAGGACCAGAGCTTCTATAAATAGGACTAGCCACCACCAAGGGAGGCATCGAAATCTCACCTTGAGGAGAACCACCCACTAAGCACAAGAACACCTCGCCTCAGGAGGCCGTTCTTCCCCTTGTACTGTTCATCATCAGCCCAAGAGGCAATCCACCACCACCACACTGGAGTAGGGTATTACACCACAACAGTGGCCCGAGCCAGTATAAATCTTGTGTCTCTTGTGTTGTGAGTTCATCGAGCTAAGCTTAGAGATCCCAGTGAGGCTGAGAGCAAGATTTGGTAGGGGGGGAATCTTCATGCGCACCCCAGTGTTCGAAGCTCAAGGGTTTTGCCGGAACTCGAAATCCGACAACGAGCTCCGGGTACTGCCGGCGGAGCTCTTGCATGTAGGCCTCGTCGGCGGCCTCATCCTCGAGGAGCTCCCATGCCTCGCGGTCCTCGCGGTCCTCTGGTGGAACGAGGTGGACCGGACGTATGCCAAAGGGGAAATTGAGCCTAGCCATCGCGCCGTGGTAGAGGACCTGCCAGCGGTCGTACTCCATGGCTGCGAGCTTGGCTGTGTGGAAGCTACCGAGCCACCGATGGGTGTGGGTCTCCTGATCTGTAATCTCGGTGACCCACGTCCCCCACCGTAGCTGCCGGACCCCGAGGTAGGACCTCATCAGCTGCCGGGTTAGAGGCAGGACAGGGAAATCCTCGAACCGGTGTAGGGGCGCGACGGTGGGCGGACTGGGGGACCGGCGATGGTGGATCGATAAAGAGCCCGCGAAGGACGACGGGGACACCTCGGCGGCCACCTCACCGGCGTCGGGTGAAGAGGCCGTGATAAACCTCTCTCGGGCCATTGGCTCCTTGAGCTCCCCGGCACACAAGCAGAGGTTGAGGATGGAGGCGGCGGCGATGGCGGCAACCTACCAATGGTTACGGGGTGGTGTGTGTCGGTGAGCGCAGGTTTTGTGGAGTGTGTGGTGTGTGTGGAGGGGGGCGGCGCAGCAACTGAAAATTTTACTAGGCGGGAGTAGCAAGGAGGGGGCTACTAAAAATTTGGATCAAGGGCGAGCAGATATTTTTGAGGTTGCGAGGGATGCAGAGGTGGGCGTATTTGGAGAGCGAGCTAGTGTGCTTGACACGCCGGCTGTGGACTATAGCTGACGCACCTTCTCGCGTAAGCCATAGGCATACTATACTCCGATGGTGCTCCAGGATATTTTGTACTGCATCTCACCCGGTTGGTGATAATAAATTGTGTGGGATCTACTTGAATTTTCATTTTGATTTGAATTACATAATGGGGTCATAGCGGCAATTTACAATGTTTGAATTGCTAGACCTTTTATCTGAAGTGAACATGTAATTATATGTGTGTCATAAAAAAATTGGAATTATTCATGGCTCGTTTGGAAATTTTATACATTAAATTGGTTTTCTACCAATTTTAGGTGCACAATTCAAAATTAAAGCACATGCTCCAGTACATAAAAATGGGTTGCGAAATCAAATGTTTGTCCTTGGTTCCAAGCTTAGGTCACATGCCAGAAATGAGAATGAATGTCAGACACCTTGACATTGTCGCTCAGCCGCTAACATTGAGATTCATGGTTTTAAAATTCTAGTAAATCAAAAACTCGGCTCAAATTCATGAAACTTGACATGATATCATAGAATGGCATCGACATGCCGTGGTAAAAATATTTTCCCGTTTGGGGCAGGTTTGGGTATAAGCTTCTCGCAAACCGGAGCTTCTCTCACAACAAGCCAGATGGTTTCGGTAGGGAACATGCCACCTTGGGGGACAAATGATATATGTTGCCTCTTCTTACTTTCTAAATTTTTCTCGTGTCAACATAGAACAACATGAGTGTTGTGTCATTTTTTGGGAGTTTTTGGGGTTTGCTTGGACAATTTTATAAATTAACTGAGTTTTCCATGCATTCATGTGCATAATTAAAATTTGAACTACATGCACATCCTCCAGTGCATATAAAGTGGTTCAGCATTGGAATGTGTGTCCTTGGTTACATGCTTAAGTCCCATGCAAGAAATGAGAATGAATGCCAAACACCTTGCCACCGTCGCTCGGCCGCTAACATTGATATACATGGTTTTTAAATTCTAGTAAATCGAAAACGTGTCTGACATTTATGAACCTTGACACGCTAGCATGGAACGACATCAACATGCAGTGGTAAAAATATTGTCCCATTTGGGGCGGGTTGGGCTATATAAGCTTCTCACAAACCAGAGCTTCTCACAACAAGCCTCATGGTTACCGTAGGGAACGTTTCACCTTTCTGGACGAAACGATATTCGTTGCCTCTTCTTGATTTCAATTCTTTTTCTAGTGACAACATAGAACAACATGAGTGTTGTGTTATATTTTAGAATTTATCGGGGTTCGTTTGGAATTTTTATGCATTAATTGACCTTTCAATGCATTTATGTGCATAATTCAAATTTGAACTACATGCACATGCTCTAATGCATATAAATTGGTTGAAAATTCAAATCTGTCTCCTTGGTTGCATGCTTAGGTCCCATGCAAGAAATGGGAATGAATGTCAAACACCCTGCCACCGTCACTCGGACACAAACATTGAGATACCTAATTTTTAAATTCTAGTAAATCCAAAACTCGTGTGTAATTCATGAAACATGGCATGCTATCATGGAGCGGCATAAACATGCCATCATAAAATTTTTGTCCCATTTGGGGCAAGTTTGGGTATAAGCTTCTCACAAACCATAGCTTCTCACAACAAGCTTGATGGTTTCGGTAGGGAATGTTTTACCTTTCTGGACGAAATGATAGGCGTTGCCTCTTCTTGATTTCAAAATTTTCTCTAGTGTCAACATAGAACAACATGAGGGTTGTGTTAAATTTTGGAATTTTTCAGGGTTCGTTAGCACATTTCTTATGCATTAATTGAGTTTCCAATGAATTTATGTGCATATTACAAATTTGAACTACATGCAGATGCTCTAATGCATGTAAATTGGTTCAAAATTAAAATATGTGTCCTTGGTTGCATGCTTACGTCCCATGCAAGAAATAGGAATGAATGTCAAACACCCTGCCATCGTCACTCGGCCGCAAATATTGAGATACCTAGTTTTTAAATTCTAGTAAATCCAAAACTCGTTTGAAATTCATGAAATCCGGCATGCTATCATGGAATGGCACCCGACATGCCGTGGTAAAGTTTTTGTCCCATTTGGGGCAGGTCTGGGTAGAAGCTTCTCACAAACCAGAGCTTCTCACAACAAGCTTGACAGTTTCAGTAGGGAGCGTTTCACCTTTCTGGATGAAACGATAGTTGTTGCCTCTTCTTGATTTCAATTTTTTCTCTAGTGTCAACATAGAACAACATGAGTGTTTTGTTAAATTTTGGAATTTTTGGGGTTCGTTGGCACATTATTTCTTATGAATTAATTGAGTTTTCAATGCATTTATGTGCATAATTCAAATTTGAACTACATGCACATGATCTAATGCATATAATTTGGTTGAAAATTCAAATATGTGTCCTTGGTTGCATCCTTAGGTCCCATGCAAGAAATGGGAATGAATGTCAAACACCATGCCACCGTCACTCGGCCACAAACATTGAGATACCTGGTTTTTAAATTCTAGTAAATCCAATACTCGTCTGAAATTCATGAAACCTGGCATGCTATCATGGAATGGCACTCGACATGCCGTGGTAAATTTTTTATCCCATTTGGGGCAGGTTTGGGTATAAGCTTCTCGGAAACCAGAGCTTCTCACAACAAGCTTGATGGTTTCGGTAGGGAACGTGCCACCTTTGGGGACAAAACGATACCCGATGCCTGTTATTGCTTTTAGAAAATTTCTAGTGTCAACATAGAACAACAAGAGTGTTGTGTTAAATTATGGATTTTCTGGGGTTCGTTTGGACATTTTTATATATTAACTTGGTTTTCTAGGCATTTTATGTGCATAATTCAAATTTGAACTACATGCACATGCTCAAGTGCATATAAATTGGTTGAAAAATCAAATTTGTGTCCTTGGGTGCATTCTTAGGTCCCATGCAAGAAATGGGAATGAGTTTCAAACACTATGGCACTATTGACTGTCGGCAAAATGTTGAGATACTTTGTTTTTATATTCTAGTAAATCCAAAACTCGTCTGAAATTCATGAAACTTGGCATGCTATCATGGAATGGCACCCGACATGTTGTGGTAATTTTCGTGTCCATTTTGAGAGAAGGTACACTCGAATAACAGTCAATAAAGGCATTTTGAAACAACTATCTACCAGTCTAACATCATCAACGTTTTAGATAGAACACCTGTATGTACACTGACAACTTCCCCAGTAAGCCAAGGGAAAATGTGCCGAGCAGGATTTGTGCAGCTCTTCATCGCAAATGTTTTAGATAGAACACCTGTATGCAAAGTGAGAGCTATGGTCTTCCGCAGTAAGCCAAGGGAAAATTCACTGCGCAGGATTTATGCATCTCTTCAACGCAAACGGTTCAAATTGAATAAGGTATGCAAAGCGAGACTTCGGTGCTAAGCCAAGAGAAAATTTGGCAAGCAGGATTTCTACCTCCCTTCAACGCAAACGGTTTTTTCGGATAACCCATGTGCAACCACGTACAAACAATTTGGTAATATTTGCATCTGTCATATTGGGTATATTGCCATTTGTCAAACTCGAAAGATTGAAATTTGTTGATCTAGTAACATTGCCGTTTGTCAATCCTTGTAGCACTGTGATTTTTCAAAATATGCAACTAAAAATCACTAGCACTATCTAATTTTTGCAACTAAAACTCAGTAATTAAGCATAGATTGCATTCATATATTAAGTAGTCGTGCTTAATTTATACAAACAGTTCAACTGCTATATGCATACATATGGTTGCTCGCCGTTAGGCACCGGCGTGCTTTTCGCGCGTCCGTCGACGTGCTCGGGTTGTGGACAACATTTCCTTGTGTGTTCAATTGCTATATGCATATATATGGTTGCTCTTCGTTGAGGCGACCGCGGAGCGCTCTACTCGTGTCCCTCCGTGCACGCTTTGCCAGCGGTTGGGCCTGTGCACGATAACGTCATGGGCCCCATATGCATTTGGTTGCGCCGCGCGTGTTGTGATGACCCACAAGTGTATGGGGTCAATTGTAGCTCTTTTCGATAAGTAAGAGTGTCAAACCCAATGAGGAGTAGAAGGAAATCACAAGTGGTTTTCAGCAAGGTAATGTCCGCAAGTGCTAAAATTGTAAGTAGCGGAGTAGTTTGGTAGCAAGATAATTTGTAATGAGCAAGTAACAATAGTAGTAACAAAAGTGCAGCAAGGTAGCCCAATCCTTTTGAGGCAAAGGACAGGCCAAAACGGGGTTTTATGATAAGCAAAGTGTTCTTGAGGGTACATGGGAATTTCATCTAGTTGCTTTCATCATGTTGGTTTGATTTGTGTTCGCTACTTTGATAATTTGATATGTGGGTGGACCGGTGCTTAGGTGCTATTCTTACTTGAACAAACCTCCTACTTATGAGTAACCCTCCCGCAAGCATCTGCAACTACAAGAAAAGTATTAAGAATAAATTCTAACCATAGCATTAAACTCTAGGATCCAATAGGTCCCTTACGAAATAGTGCATAAACTAGGGTTTAAGTTTCTGTCACTCTCGCAACCCACCATCTATTTACTACTCCACAATGAATTCCCTTAGGCCCAAATATGGTGAAGTGTCATGTAGTGGACGTTCACATGACACCACTAAGAGAATGGCAACATACATACCATCAAAATATCGAACACATATCAAGTTCACATGATTACTTGCAACATGATTTCTCCCGTGACCTCAAGAACGAAAGTAACTACTCACAAATGATAAACATGCTCAATATCAGAGGGGTATTGAATAACATAATGGATCTGAACATATAATCTTCCACCAAATAAACCATATAGTAAACAACTACAAGATGTAATCAACACTACTAGTCACCCATGGGCACCAATCTATAGTTTTGATACAAAGATTGAACGCAAGATATGAACTAGAGTTTGAGATGAGATGGTGCTGGTGAATATATTGATGGAGATTGCCCTCCCCAAGATGGCAGAGTTGTTGGTGATGATGATGACGATGATTTCCCCCTCCGGGAGGGAAGTTCCCCTGGCGGGATCGCTCCGCCGGAGGGCAAAACTGCTCCTGACCAAGTTCCGCCTCGAGATGGCGGCGCTTCATACCGAATGCCCTCCCCTTATTTTTTCTAGGTCAAAATGACTTATATACAGGAATATGGGCACCGGAGGTGGGTCGAGGAGGGTACAACCCACCAGGGCGCGCCTGGGCTCCCTGGCGCGCCCAGGTGGGTTGTGCCCACCTGGTGGCCCCCTCTGGTAGTTATTTGCTCCAATATTCCTTAAATATTCCATAAAAATTCCCCGTGAAGGCTCAACTTGTTTGGAGTTGTGTAGAATAGGTAGCCTGATGTAGCTTTTTCAGGTCCAGATTTCCAGCTGCCAGAATGGTCCCTCTTGGTGTGTACCTTGCAAATTATGAGAGGAAAGGCATTAGAATTACTCCAAAAAACCTTATTATGTATAATATCATTGTAAATAACAGTAAGAAATCTTGATGCAAAATGGACGTATCAACTCCCCCAAGCTTAGACCTTGCTTGTCCTAAAGCGAAAACCGAAATCAAAAACATGTCCACATGCTTTGAGAGAGAGAGGTGTCGATAAAAACAAAAATACGGACATAGAAGCATCATGTTGATTATTATAACAGCAACAAAATTTAACATAGGACCTTTATCATCAAAAACTTGCATCAAATACTTCCCATGAATAAGTAACAGTTCATCACATAATCGAAGTATAAAGCAAAAACTCTATTAAAAACCAACAAACTATGTTCTCAGTGAACTTTGCAACTACAATTCATCATCTTTTCAGGAAGAGTCACGTGTCGGAACCTTCTAGCAAGTCCACATACTCAACCATCATATAGTCTTCTATGATTGCTAACACTCACCTCGTACCCATGAGCAAAAGGTTTCAACCGGACACCTAGAAAGATAGGGGCTCAGTTTCGCCTCCCAACATACTCACCTCAAGTGTGATGGCAACAATAATAACTCATGCGATCTACATTCAACTGGACATATGTGCCTAGATCTTTCCTCATCACATGATGCTTGCCAAAAGAGAAAAATAAAAAGGAATAGAGGGAAAACTTTGACTCTTTTCATAAAAGTAAATACTTGAAAGTAAAATAAAGGCCCTTCACAGAGGGAAGCAGAGGTTTCCATGCGCTTAATTGTTTGCATGCTCAATCCCATAGTGCAAGAGAACGTCACGTTGTATTGCCCCTTCAGATGACAACCTTTATTATGCAGTCTATTGCTTTTATTCTTTGTCATCAAAGTTCGTACAACGCTCAATTTTCTCTTACCCTAAATGATCTCACATATTTAGAAGCAATTTGTATTGCCTTTTTGCACCGATGACAACTTACTTGAGGAATCTTGCTCAATCCCTAGGTAGGTATGGTGGACACTTGAAAAAGATTTGGGGTTAAGGGTTTTTGGATGCACAAGTAGTGTCTCTACTTAGTGAGGAATTTTTGGCTAGCAAAGATAGGGGCAAGCACCACATGTTGAAGGATCTATGACAATATGACTTCTATGTGAATATAAACAAACATAAATCATTAAGTTATCTTCCTTGTCCAACGTCAACAATTTTGGCATATAATATTTTGATTAGGACTCACAATCACAAAAGATTTCTAGGATAGTATATATGTGATCTTCTGTTCCCTTATTAATTCTTTCATGAGTTGCATCATTGACTAATGCTATGTTTGTCAATCTCTAATAAAGTTTTCTACTTATACTTTTCCTTATGTGGTGCCATCACCTACCATAGGATTAGTTTATGATCTACTGATTTGTTTCCTTTCTTTTATTCAATCACTTTTTTCTTGCTTATTTCTTTTCTTTATTTACAATAAGAAGGTAAAGAAAGCAAAAACTCAAACTAGACTTTATTATATAACTTGCACACGATTACAATGATAGATCACTAAGCAAACTCTCAAAGAAGAAAGGATCGAACTAAACTTTTATTCATCTAAAGCAAAAAGATCAAACTAAGATAAGTAAAAGCAAAAATATAGTGGGATGATACGATTCCGGGGCACCTCCCCCAAGCTTGGCAAAAGCCAAGGGGAGTGCCCATACCCAATACTAAATTCTCCTTTGGTGGTGAAGAAGATGATGATGAAGAAGTGACCCTATCCTTAAGGATCAAAAGATTCTCCAACCAACAGATTACGCAACGGAGATAGGTGATATGCTCTTGATGCAAAATATTTTTGCAAGTGAGATACTTATTTTGTATGCGAACTATTTCAATAACACGAAAAGCTTCAATCTCAGCGGGAGTAAAATGAGTAAGGTAGGGCTTAAGGATATCTTCTTCCTCCTCCTCGGCCAGCAGTGCTTGTGCTGCCACCGGGGATGGATCCATGGTAGCTTGCTTGCCCTTGCCTCCCTTGACGACGTCCGTAGGTTCATCCCTCTTTGTCTTGATCTTCATCAGCCAAGCATGTTCTTCCATGTTGTTGGAGGAAGAGGAAGACATGATGTTCGGCTTGATAAATTCGACCAAAAACAGCAAGAAAAGAGAACAGAGGATTTCTTCATGATACGGTGATCAACAGGTCCAAGAAGTATATATAGACTTTTTTTATTTTGTAGGACAAGTATACAGGAGAAAAATAGAGTCCGGAAGGTGTCCTAGGTGGACACAACCCACCTGGGCGCGCCAGGCATGCCTGGCACGCCCTGGTGTCTCGTGCCCACCAGGGGAAACTTCCTGGGAGCTTCTTTATTTCCAAAATTCTAAAATATTCCAAAACTAACAAAAACTATTTTTGTGGATTTTTTCGGAGACGTTTACTTACTGTATTACTTACCTACTTATTTTGACGATTATGGAGTGTTCTGGATGGACTCTTTTATGTGTTCTTCCGGTGTCAAAGTTTGGATAACATTGCTTTCAACATTAATGGGCGTACCTGAGATATAGTGTTTTATTCGTTGCCCATTAACAACCTTTGGGTTAGTCCCTTCAGCATTATTTATTTTGATAGCTCCGGATTGATAGACCTCCTCGATGACATAGGGTCCTTCCCATTTGGATAGGAGTTTTCCTGCAAAAAATCTGAAACGAGAGTTGTACAAAAGAACATATTCTCCGACTTTGAACTCGTGCTTTTGGATTCTTTTGTCATGCCATCTTTTAACTTTTTCTTTGAATAACTTAGCATTTTCATAAGCCTGGGTTCTCCATTCATCTAAAGAGCTAATATCAAATAACCTCTTTTCACCGGCAAGTTTGAAATCATAGTTGAGTTCTTTAATTGCCCAGTATGCTTTGTGTTCTAACTCAAGAGGCAAATGACAAGCTCTTCCATAAACCATTTTATAAGGAGACATGCCCATAGGATTTTTATATGCTGTTCTATAAGCCAAAAGTGCATCATCTAATTTAGTAGACCAATTCTTCCTGGATCTATTGACAGTCTTTTGCAAAATTAATTTTATTTCCCTATTGCTAAGTTCAACTTGACCACTAGACTGAGGATGATAAGGTGATGCAATTCTATGGTTAACATCATACTTGGCAAGCATTTTACGAAAAGCATCATGAATAAAATGTGAACCACCATCAGTCATTAAATATCTAGGGACTCCAAACCTTGGGAAAATAACTTCCTTAAGCATTTTAATAGAGGTGTTGTGATCAGTACTACTAGTTGGAATAGCTTCTACCCATTTAGTAACATAATCAACAACAACCAAAATATGTGTATACCCATTTGAGGAAGGAAAAGGTCCCATGTAATCAAATCCCCAAACATCAAATGGTTCAACACCAAGTGAATAATTCATAGGCATTTCTTGACGCTTACCAATATTACCTATTCTTTGGCATTCATCACAAGATGAGACAAACTTGCGGGCATCCTTGAAGAGAGTAGGCCAATAAAATCCAGATTGCAATACCTTGTGAGCAGTTCTATCTCCAGCGTGATGCCCTCGATAAGCTTCGGAGTGACATTTCTGTAGGATTTGTCCCTGTTCATGCTCGGGTACACAACGTCTAATAATACCATCTACTCCTTTTTATAAAGATGTGGGTCATCCCAAAAGTAATGTCTTAAATCATAGAAGATTTTTTTCTTTTGTTGGTATCTAAAGCTAGGAGGTAAATATTTAGCAACAATGTAATTAGCATAATCAGCATACCAAGGAGTACTATTAGCAACATTTATTGCAGCTAACTGCTCATCAGGAAAACTATCATCAATAGGTAGTGGGTCATCAAGCACATTTTCAAGCCTAGACAAGTTATCTGCTACGGGGTTCTCAGCTCCTTTTCTATCAATAACATGTAAATCAAAATCTTGTAACAAGAGAACCCAACAAATAAGTCTAGGCTTAGCATCTATCTTTTCCATAAGGTATTTAATAGCAACATGGTATGTGTGAACAATTACTTTGGAATCAACAATATAAGGTCTAAATTTATCACAAGCAAACACCACTGCTATTTTTTTTCTAGTAGTAGCATAATTTCTTTGAGCATTGTCTAGAGTTTTACTGGCATAATGAATAACATTCAATTTCTTATCAACTCTTTGTCCTAGAACAGCACCAACAACACAATCACTAGCATCACACATAATTTCAAAAGGCAAATTCCAATCAGGTGGTTGAACAATAGGTGCAGAAATTAAGGCTTTCTTGAGTGCTTCAAAGGCTTCTAAACAATTATCATCAAAAACAAAAGTAACATCCTTTTGCAAAAGACTAGTGAGAGGCCTAGAAATTTTAGAGAAGTCTTTAATAAATCTCCTATAGAAACCAGCATGACCTAGGAAACTACGAATACCTTTGATGTCCTTAGGACATGTCATGTTCTCAATTGCATCAACCTTAGCTTGGTCCACTTCAATACCTCTTTCAGAAATTTTATGACCCAAGACAATGCCCTCATTAAACATAAAGTGGCACGTCTCCCAATTCAAGACAAGATTTGTTTGTTCACATCTCTGCAAAACTCGCTCAAGATTGCTTAAACAATCATCAAAGGACTTCCCATAAACAGAAAATTCATCCATGAAAACCTCGACAATCTTTTCACAAAAGTCAGATAATATAGCAGTCATACATCTTTGAAAGGTAGCAGGTGCATTACATAAACCGAAAGGCATACATCTATAAGCAAATGTTCCAAAATGACAAGTAAAAGTGTACTTTTCTTGATCAGATTGTAAAACAGGTATTTGTGAAAAGCCAGAGTATCCATCAAGGAAGCAAAAGTGTGTGTGCTTAGATAGTCTTTCTAACATGATCAATAAAAGGCAGAGGGTAATGATCTTGTCTAGTAGTTTTATTTAATTTTCTATAATCAATTACCATTCTATAGCCCGTGACAATTCTTTTTGGAATAAGCTCATTTTTATCATTAGGAACAACAGTAATACCTCCCTTCTTAGGGACACAATGAACATGACTTACCCATTTACTATCAGCTATAGGATAGATTATACCTGCTTCCAGAAGTTTTAATATTTCTGTTCTTACGACTTCTTTCATCTTTGGATTTAACCGACATTGATGATCAAGAACTGGTTTAACATCAGGTTCCGTATTAGTTTTGTGCTGACATAGAGTGGGACTAATGCCCTTTAAATCATCAAGCATATACCCAATAGCAGCTCGGTACTTCCTTAGAACTTTCAACAATCTTTCTTCTTCATGTTCTGAAAGGTTAGCACTGATAATAACATGATATATCTTCTTTTCATCAAGATAAGCATATTTCAAAGTGTCTGGCAAAGGGTTTAATTCAAACACAGGGTCACCCTTAGGTGGAGGAGGACCTCCAAGAGTTTCAATAGGCAAATTGTGTTTAAGAAGAGAACGTTGTTCAAGGAAGATCTTACCTATTTCATTTCTTTCATGCATATGTAAATCATTCTCATGGTCTAGCAAGTATTGTTCTAAAGGATCATTAGGTGGTATAGCAATAGAAGCAAGACTAGTTAATTCATCCTTACTAGGCAATTCTTTTTCATGATGGTTTCTACTAAACTTGGAAAAATTAAATTCATGAGATTCATCACCAAAGCTAACACCGTCAGTTTGTTTCTTACAATCTATTGTAGCATTGACGGTGTTCAAGAAAGGTCTACCAAATATAATGGGACAAAATTTAGCTTGTGGGGTGGTAAGAACAAGAAAATTAGTAGGATATTTTATCTTCCCACACAAGACATCAACATCTCTAAGAATCCCAATGGGTGATATAGTATCTCTATTAGAAAGTTTAATAGTAACATCTACGTCTTCTAATTCAGCAGGTGCTATTTCGTCTCTAATTTCTTCATATAAGGAGTGGGGAATGGGACTCACACTAGCACGCATGTCACATAAACCATGATAACAGTGATCTCCTATTCTAACTAAAACAACAGGCATGCCAACAGCTAGTCTATGTTTATCTTTCCCCTCGGGTTTAACAATTCTACCAGCTTCTTCACAAAAGTAAATAACATGCCCATCCATATCTTCTTCAAAGAGATCTTTAACCATAGCAATGCTAGGTTCTATTTTAATTTGTTCATCCGATTTAGGTGTTCTAACATAGCTTTTGTTAACCACCATTGAAACCTTAGCATGTTCTTTTATCCTAATAGGGAAAGGTGGTTTCTCAATACAAGCAGAAGGAACAACTGGATCAACATTATAAAGTATAGTTTCTTCCTTAACTGGTACTGGTTCTTTAATTTCATATTTAATAGGTGGGTGATATTTAACCCACTTCTCTTTAGGAAGTTCAACATGAGTAGCAAATGATTCACAAAAAGAGGCTGCTATTTCAGAGGCAAGTCCATATTTAGTGCTAAACCTTTGAAAAGCATCGGTATCCATAAAAGATTTAACACAATCATACTTAAGCTTTATACCCGACTCTTTACCTTTGTCATGTTTCCAATCTTTAGAGTTGCATTTAATTCTTTCCAAGTTTTCTTCATAAAAGAACCAGCACAAGAAGTATCCAGCATGTTTTGATCATTACGAGAAAGCCGAGCATAAAAATTCTGAATAATAATTTCTTTTCAGAGCTCATGATTGGGGCATGAATATAACATCGACTTAAGCCTCCCCCAAGCTAGAGCGATACTTTCTCCTTCACGAGGCCAAAAATTATATATATAATTCTGATCACGATGAACTAGATGCATAGGATAATTTTTTTGATGGAACTCCAATTTCAAACGATTCCAATTCCATGATCCAATATCATCGCATAGCCTATACCATGCCAATGCTTTTCCCTTCAAAGATAAAGGGAAAACCTTTTTCATCACTTCATCCCTGTCTAAACCTGCAAGCTTAAACAATCCACAAATTTGTTCCACATGTATCAAGTGCATATCAGGATGTTCAGTTCCATCTCCTACATAAGGATTAGCTAGCAGTCGTTCTATCATACCCGAAGGGATTTCATATTCAACATTTTCAGTAGGTGCAGTAGGTTGATGGGTAACTAATTGTGGTTCTGAACAAGGTGAAGATACCCTGAACAAACCCCTCAAAGGATTGTTTTCCATAGTAACAAGTGACAATAAATTTCAGCATGCTATATAAATGTTTCCTACCAATTTCCACTTACCAAAGGTGCTTCACTCCCCGGCAACGGCGCCAGAAAATAGGCTTGATGAACCACAAGTGTATGGGGTCAATTGTAGCTCTTTTCTATAAGTAAGAGTGTCGAAACCAACGAGGAGCACAAGGAAATGACAAGCGATTTTCAGCAAGGTAATGTCTGCAAGTGCTAAAATTGTAAGTAGCGGAGTAGTTTGGTAGCAAGATAATTTGTAATGAGCAAGTAACAATATTAGTAACAAAAGTGCAGCAAGGTATCCCAACCCTTTTGAGGCAAAGGACAGGCCAAAATGGGTTTTTATGATAAGCAAGGTGTTCTTGAGGGTACACGGGAATGTCATCTAGTTGCTTTCATCATGTTGGTTTGATTTGTGTTCGCTACTTTGATAATTTGATATGTGGGTGGGCCGGTGCTGAGGTGCTATTTTTACTTGAACAAACCTCCTACTTATGATTAACCCTCCCGCAAGCATCCGCAACTACAACAAAAAGTATTAAGAATAAATTCTAACAATAGCATTAAACTCTAGGATCCAATCGGTCCCTTATGAAATAGTGCATAAACTAGGGTTCAAGTTTCGGTCACTCTCACAACCCACCATCTATTTACTACTCCACAATGCATTCCCTTAGGCCCAAATATGGTGAAGTGTCATGTAGTTGACATTCACATGACACCACTAAGAGAATGGCAACATACATACCATCAAAATATCGAACACATATCAAGTTCACAAGATTACTTGCAACATGGTTTCTCCCGTGACCTCAAGAATGAAAGTAACCACTCACAAACGATAAATATGCTCAAGATCAGAGGGGTATTGAATAACATAATGGATCTGAACATATAATGTTCCACCAAGTAAACCATATAGTAATCAACTACAAGATGTAATCAACACTACTAGTCACCAACGGGCACCAATCTATAGTTTTGATACAAAGATTGAACGCAAGAGATGAACTAGGGTTTGAGATAAGATGGTCCTGGTGAAGATGTTGATGGATATTGCCCTCTCCAAGATGGGAGAGTTGTTGGTGATGATGATGATGATGATTTCCCCCTCCGGGAGGGAAGTTCCCATGGCGGAATCGCTCCGCCGGAGGGCAAAATTGTTCCTTCCCAAGTTCCGCCTCGAGATGGCGGCGCTTCATCCCTAATGTCCTCCCGTTATTTTTTCTTGGTCAAAATGACTTATATACCAGAAGATGGGCATAGGAGGTGAGCCGAGGAGGGTACAACCCACAAGGGCGCGTCTGGGCTCCCTAGTGCACCCAGGTGGGTTGTGCCCACCTGGTGGGGGCCCTCTGGTAGTTAGTTTCTCCAATATTCCTTAAATATTGCAAAAAACTTCTCCGTGAATCTCGGGTAGGGGGTCCCGAACTGTGCATCTAAGGCTAATGGTAACAGGAGGCAGGGGACACAAAGTTTACCCAGGTTCGAGCCCTCTCTATGGAGGTAATACCCTACTTCCTGCTTGATTGATCTTGATGAATATGAGTATTACAAGAGTTGATCTACCACGAGATTGTAATGGCTAAACCCTAGAAGCCTAGCCTATGGAATTATGATTGTTGTCCTACGGACTAAACCCTCCGGTTTATATAGACACCAGAAGGTGCTGGGGTTACACAAGATGAGTTACAGAGAAAAGAATCTACATATCCGAATCACCAAGCATGCCTTCCACGCAAAGGAGAGTCCCATCTAAACACGGGACAGAATCTTCTATCTTGTATCTTCATAGTCCAACAGTCCGGCCAAAGTATATAGTCCGGCTGTCCGAGGACCCCTTAGTCCAGGACTCCTTCAGTAGCCCCTGAACCAGGCTTCAATGACGATGAGTCCGGCGCGCAAACTGTCTTCAGCATTGCAAGGCGGGTTCCCTCTCCGAATACTTCAAAGTACATGGTTTTAAATAGCAGTATCCGGCCTTTCATTTAATGACATGCTCATCGGCTTCCGCACCCTCATGATTTCAGCTTTCACGTGTCGAGCGAATACGAGAGGTCAGGCCATTTTTACACTTGCCACCCTGACCATGAGAAAATTGTCTATTTAAAGAGACGGGGATCTTCAGATCCAATCCATACCATCTCCCCAAACGAGGAATACTCAGAGCCTGCCCGCCGAAACCACCCCAACAAGTCTAGCGCTCGCAGCTCTTCCCCACGCCCTCCCAAACAGGGTGATTGGGAAAAGTGTTCCATATCCCACGGCCAACTGGTGAAGCTGCAGACCTAGGGATTCCTTCCTCCCGTATTTCTAGTCCCCGTACGAGCCGGATTGGCTTCCTTCGATGGTGGGGAGCAGGCGGAGAAGTTCCCCAACCCATCCAGGGGGGAACGGGTGTGTTTTGTTCCCTATTTGCTGAGAGGTGTTGGATTTCCAATCCATCCATTCTTCCGAGGGCTTCTGGAGCATTACAGATTCCAACTGCACAACTTTATACCTGCCTCCATCCTGCATATTGCGGGCTATGTTGCTCCTTGCGAGCTATTTTTGGGCTGCGGAGCTCATTTTGAGTTATGGAAGAAGTTGTCTTGCCTCGTCCCTCGTAACCAGGAGGGATCGATATTCCAAGTGGGCGGAGCCGAGATATGGTGCATTGTCGGAACCGGATACTTTATCCGGTATGCCAAAGAAGGCATCCGAAGAATGGCCTTCCGAATGGTTTTATGTTGAAGATGTTTCCCTTCCTGACCCAATCCGGAGGGGTCTTCCCGAATATTCAAGTACTCCATTGAATAAGCGCCTTAGCTAGCATCCTCAGAGCCCCATAGAGGAAGATAGTATGGAAGTCCACCAGCTGATGAGCAAGATAAAGACGCTCGCTCAATCCAAATTGTCAATAGTCGAGGTTATGGCAATATCCATAATGCGAGGGGTTCAGCCGCTCCAATACCGAGGGTGCCCAATGTGGCACTTCAATGGAGAAGATGATGCCACCCGCTATGGTCGGAAGGGTCCGGACACTTCCGCTGCTTTGGTGAAAATACTATCGATATTATACAAAGGGGAGGAGGAGGAGTTGATCCGCATTAAGCCCAGGGATGGATTTTCCATGTACAACCCTCCCAGCTGGGTGAGTTTTCGTCCCATTACTCTATTCCATCGACTCCTTGAATGCTTTTCCATAAATATTAATCCGTCATTTACAACAGGAATGGCGAAAAGTCACCAGGGAGATCTACAACCCCGCCCCACAATGAGAAGACCACAACCAGGCCCTTGATCCCGGATTCCAAGGGGATCCGGATATATTCGTGGAGCTCGGGGAAGGGGTGTTTTACTAGGCGAGCTATGATGGCACCGAAGTGGCCATCATGGATGACTATCCCGGTCTCCTCCCTGCATCGCATGTAAGTAATCAGGAGACTTGTCCTCTGGGAGAATTTCCCCCTTCTGCCTCACCCACCGCACTATGTTATGCTATAAAGGGGAGGCGGTCGGCACGCCACGCTGCACCTGCAGTGTCGCGCAAGAGAGCGGCACCTATGACAAGTAGGCCTTTGAAGAGGAAGTCAAATAGAGATGTGGCTGAGCCTTCATTGAAGAGGTATGGTTTCAAACATGCCCTATGGTCGTCATGTTAAAGTATGACACTATCCGTTGTGTCTTATCAGGGAAAACATTCATCGGAGTGTATCCGGGGATCCTGCCGGTCATGACTTTACTAGCCAAACTCCAGATCCTCTCGCGAGGGCAGAGGATAATGCGGAAGTGTCGCCGGATTGACCTAATGCGGAGGACTCGGATAAAGTATCCGCTACAAACTCCAAAATGGAAAGCGCCATGAATCATCGGCGTCGGCGGGCCGCTCTTCGCGACCCTGGTTTTTCAGAAGAGGCTTTCAATGCCTTCAACTCGGGTGATGCATACATCCGCGCTGCTCGAGATGGGCTTTCCAGAGCCACAGATCAGTATTTGAAAGATATGCGGGTAAGTACACATTTGTGCCGAACTGATAAACATATACAAGTAGCCCCTGAGACTTGAAACAGTTGATACAACTGATTTAAGGATCGTTACATGACCAGGTGCTCACAGAGAAGAACAATTTGTTGTCTCAAGAGCTAAAAGAGTGTCAGAACCAGCTGACTGCTGCTACCACCAAACTAGAGAAATCGAAGAAGGCACCGTCTGGTAATGTTCCCCTCCACCGAGAAAACATAATCATATACCAGGATTATTAATACAGGTGCGAATCTTATGACAGAGGCACCGAAGGTCGCACAAGCGGAAAATCCAGGGGCTCAAAGGCAACTGGCGGTGGGTGAACGTATACTAACACAATCAGGATGGACAAAAACAAACTCCAAGATGCCAACATCAAGCTCGGTGAAGAGCTTAAAGATGTGCGAGCCGAGCTAGCTGACTCCATGAAGGAGAATAAGAAGTTGCAAGGCGGCATATTTAGTATGTGTTCGGACTTACCTTTATATAATTCGGCAAGGACAGAAACTGACAATAATGATGTCTGCAGGTATATTGACGGGTCGTCCTGAAGAGGAGGTGTCCGGATCATTGAGCGATCTGCTACAAGAGTTGTCACAAATGCACGAGCGAGCTCGACAAGTGATGAAAAGTGTTGCTAAGCCTTTATGGCTATCCGACTCCCCTCCAGGGAGCGCGGCGGCGCTTTCGATTATGGAAGATATCAGCCTGCCATGAAGGTGCGGAAGAAGCCTGGGCAATGGTGAAGACCCGCTATACCAAGCTCGACCCGATTCACATGGCCTGGGTCGGACCTGTAGGGTCGAACAAAGAAGAAATTCCCATTAGCTTGGTATATGACCAGGTACGAGTAGCTACCAAGTATTCCCAACAGGATTGTTGGCTAGACAGCCTGTTGGATGGCATAGAGGAAGAAGTGTTTGAGTCTAAGTGACTATGTACTTCATTTGACAGATTATGTCTTGTAGCTGAATTGTAAAAAACGCTTGTCATGGCAGACCTTTTTGCTTCAACCTCTGGACCCTAAGGTGCGGAGTGCTTCCGAATACCCGCTCGGTAATATAAACCGGGGTATGCGTGGAAGCCAGGAGTAGGGGTCATAGTTGCTTGAACAGACAAGTATCCGGCTAGTTATGTTATATTACGTTTTAATCGTAAGAAACATCTTCCAGAGAGAATAGTTCCGTTAAGGGTTCCTTTCCCTGGGTAAGCATGCATCAAAGTGAATGTTCAAACTGTGTTTGAAAAAACCATAACATACATAACATCTGGGGTTCATAATGGGACAAGTAAACAACATCTTTAGTTCGCCGACCGAATATTCCCTTAAGAACGCTAGCTTTCGGCTTCACCCAGTCTGAGGTACACATCCGGATGACCCTGCAGTAACAATCGCAGAGGTGCTCCCTTTATGCCCTAGCCGAACTAACGGGAACGTAGGGCATAAGCACAGGAGCCAGGCAACCCAACTTGGCCAAAACTTAAGTCATATCGATGCATATAATGGCGAAGAAAAGGTACATACATGGAAAAGACACATATGTGGTGAGTTTGATGCTCGGAAAATAATAGCAATAAGCTTCTGTACAAGAAGCCCCCAGGTATAGTTGACATACATGTTAAGAATTGTATGCGTTATAGGTGTATGGTTTAACCGTACAAGAGCTTTACAGCGTAAGAAATAAAAGTTAAAATAGAGGAAAAATAAATAAAGGGAGGAACTAGGGAAAAAGGAGACAAGCCAAAAGCCCGGCGCTAGGCGAAGAATCTTCGGAGTCTGGCCGCGTTCCATGGGTTCGGCTCCAGGCGGTTGTCTGATGCATCAAGCAAGCGGTATGCTCCTCCGGTGAGAACTTCATCAATGATGAAGGGACCCTCCCACTTGGGCTTGAGTTTGTCCTTTTTCTTCTCCGGCAAGCATAGAACGAGTTCGCCAATGTTATAAGTCTTGGCCCGTACTTCTCTGCTTTGATATCTGCGAGCCTGTTGTTGCTAGAATGCGGAATGGGCCTTAGCGACGTCGTGCTCCTCCTCCAGGGCATCTAAGCTGTCCTGTCGATCCAGCTCAGCCTCTCTCTCTTCATACATGCGCACTCGAGGTGAGTCATGAATATTATCGCAGGGTAACACAGCCTCTGCATCGTACACCATGGAAAAAGGTGTATATCCAGTAGAATGATTGGGCGTGGTCCGCAGCCCCTAGAGTACGAAGTCGAGCTCCTCCACCCAGTGCTTGTGTGATTCTTTCAACGACCCCACTAGTCGGGGTTTAATGCCGATCATAATAAGACCATTGGCTCGTTCAACTTGACCGTTGGTTTTTGGGTGATAGACGGAAGCATAGTCGAGCTTGATGCCCAGATTAGCACACCAAGCCTTCACCTCATTGGCTGTGAAATTGGAGCCATTGTCGTTGGTGATACTGTGGGGAACACCATAACGGTGCACAATTCTGGATATAAAATCTATCACAGGCCCGACTTCGGCCGTTTTAACTGGTTTGGCTTCTATCCACTTGGTGAATTTATCCACCATAACTAACAAGTATTTTTTCTTATGGATTCCTCTTTAAGGGGTCCAACCATATCAAGTCCCCAGACTGCAAAAGGCCAAGTAATGGGGATTGTTTGTAGAGCGGTGGGTGGCATATGGCTTTGGTTGGCGAAAAGCTGGCATCCGACATAATGTTGGACAAGGTCTTGTGCATCTGCTCGGGCTGTCGGCCAGTAGAGACCTGTACGGAAGGCCCTGCTTACAAGGGCCCGAGCCGCAGCATGATGACCACCGAGGCCGGCATGAATTTCAGCCAAGAGCTGTCCCCCCTCTTCTTCGGAGATACATCTTTGAAGTACTCCGGTAGCGCTTTTCTTGTAAAGTTCTCCCTCATGGACTTTGTAGGCTTTAGAGCGCCGCACATTGCAGCATGCCTCATTCTGGTCCTCGGGAAGTTCTCCTCTTAAGGTAGGCCAGGAAGGGTTCGGTCCATGGGGCGATGACCGCCATGATGAGATGGGTCGATGCTGTAATTTCGGTGGCTGGGCCCCCGATGATGTTGGTGTGTTCAGAATCTAGGGTTGTATTTGGATCTGGATTGGTATTGCTGCTTTCCCCTTGCCACACCATGGATGGCTTGAAGAGCCTTTCCAAAAAGCTGTCAGGTGGGACGGGGTCACGCTTGGCACCGATGCGAGCGAGGACATCCGCCGCTTGATGACTTTCACGAGGCACATGGTGAAACTCGAGCCCCTCGAAACGAGCTGACATTTTGAGAATGGTGTTACGATAAGCCGCCATCTTCAGATCTTGGTATCGAAATATCCATTTATTTGAGATATTGCGAGGTTTCAATCCTGGCGCACTTCCAGGCGTTGTATGCCCATGGAAACGGCCATCCGAAGACCATGCAATAAGGCTTCATATCTGGCTGTATTGTTGGAGTCCGTGAATAATATGTGTAGGACATACTGATTAGTATCTCCAGTAGGGGATGTTAGGACAACGCCTGCCCCTAGGCCTGCCAGCATTTTTGAGCCGTCGAAGTGCATGACCCAGTTGGAATATGTGTCGTACTCTTTAGGGAGTTCGGCCTCAGTCCATTCAACGGTGAAGTCGGCCAATACCTGGGATTTAATGGCCCGGCGCGGTTTGTATGATATGTCAAATGGGAGGAGCTCAATGGCCCACTTGGCAATCCGGCCCGTAGCACCGCGGTTGTTTATTATGTCGTTAAGAGGTACTTCGGAGGCCACCATTATCGAGTACTCTTGAAAGTAGTGTCATAGCTTCCGGGATGCCATGAAAACCGTGTATGCTATTTTTTGGTAATGAGGGTGCTGTGATTTGCATGGTGTGAGGTCAGTGGATACGTAGTATACCGGCTTCTGGAGCAGGAATTTGTGTCTGTCCTCCTCTCGTTCAACAACGAGTACCGCACTGACAACTTGGTGTGTGGCTGATATATATAATAACATGGGCTCGCCGACATTTGGCGCGGCCAGGATTGGGTTGCTTGCTAGAAGAGCCTTTATTTCTTCCAATCCAGCCGTTGTCGCGTCCTTCCACTCAAAGTGATCGGTGCGTCGGAGAAGGTGATAGAGTGGCAATTCCTTTTCTCCTAGCCTAGAGATAAAGCGGCTCAAAGCTGCCACACATCCGGATAGTTTTTGGACTTGTTTAAGGTCCGTTGGCGTAGTCAACTGTGACAAAGCTCGGATTTTAGCTGGGTTTGCCTCAATTCCTCTATTGGAGACGATGAAGCCCAGAAGCTTTCCGGCAGGCACGCCGAAAACACATTTTGCCGGATTGAGCTTACTGTCATATGTTTGGAGGTTGTCGAATGTAAGATGCAGATCGTCTATTATGACTCGACGTGTCTGGTTTTGATGACTACGTCATCCACGTATGCTTCAACTGTTTTACCGATTTGTTTCTATAGCCATGTTTGAATCATGCGTTGATAGGTGGCACCAGGATTTTTAAGCATGAAAGGCATAGTGTTGAAGCAAAAGGGCCCGTATGTGGTGATGAATGCCGTTGCGGCTTGATCGAACTCCTTCATCTTGATTTGATGGTATCCGGAATATGCATCGAGGAAACACAGTGAGTCGTGTCCTGTAGTAGCATCGATGATCTGATCAATGCGGGGGAGGGGAAAAGAATCCTTAGGGCAGGCCTTGTTGAGGTCTTTGAAATCGACACATAGGTGCCATGATTTATCCTTCTTTGGTACCATCACCAGGTTTGCTAGCCAGTCCGGGTGTTTTATCTCTCTAATGAATCCAGCATCGAGTAACTTGGCTAGCTCCTCTCCCATGACTTGTCGATTGGGTTCGGAAAAGCGTCGTAATGTTTGCTTGACCGGCTTGTATCCCTTCAATATGTTTTGGCTATGTTCGGCTAGTCCGCGTGGGATTCCTGGCATGTCAGAAGGGTGCTAGGCGAATATATCCCAGTTTTTGCGTAGGAACGCTCGCAATGCGGCATCGACCGTGGGGTACAGCTGTGCCCCTATGGATGCTATCTTCGTGGAGTCCGTTGGGTGGACCTGGAATTTGACTATTTCGTTTGCTGGTTTAAAGGAGGTGGATTTGGGTCGCTTATCAAGTATCACGTCGTCCCTATCCACCGTGGAGCGCAATGCGGTTAATTCGTCGACCGCGAGGGCTTCAGACAATGCCTCGTGGGCCAAGGCGGCGGTTTTGTTTTCGGCGCAGAGTGCTATGTTTGGATCACTGGCAAGAGTGATGATTCCATTAGGCCCGGGCATCTTGAGCTTCATGTACCCGTAATGGGGCACAGGTAGAAAGCTTACAAATGCGTCTCGCCCTAACAGGGCGTGATATCCACTATTGAAAGGGGCCACTTGAAAGGTTATATCTTCGGACCGATAATTCTCCGGCGTGCCGACCACATCAAGTGTGATTTTTCCCGCACATCATGCCTCCTGACTGGGAATGATTCCTCGGAAGGTCATATTGCTTTGCTCAATGTGGCTCCTGTTTATTTCCATTTTGCTGAGAGTTTCCTTGTAAATGAGGTTTAGTCTCCTGCCGCTGTCCATGAGCACTTTGGTAAGTCAAAAGCCGTCCACGATTGGACTGAGGACTAATGCGGCAGGTGCCCGGACTGTTCTGAATTTTTGTTCATCAGTAGCTTTGAAAGTTATGGCCGTGTCATTCCAGGGGTTTATTGCTGCGACTTGGCAGACTTTAGTAAGGCTGCGGAGTGCCCTTTTGCGCCTATTGTTTGAGGTGAAAGTCTCGAAGACTGTCAATACTGTAGGGTTGTTTTCTTCCGTGGGATGTTGCTCTGCGGTGTTTTTCATGAGGAGATCCTCGCCGCTCTTGGCCACCTGCCGGAGTATCCAACATGATCGAAGGCTATGGGTTGGAACGGTATCCGGTGTTGTGTGTATTTTGCATGGCCTATCGAGTCATCCCTCCAGGACAGGTCTGCGCCTCGTAATGGGCTTCGATTTTTTATTTATTTGATCATACGACCTACAAGGGTGCATCTTTTTTGTCCGGACGGGGGGTTTAATGGAAATCGGCAGCTCCCAAGCGGTTGTCTGAGTTTTCCAGGCGCTTTCCATTGCACAGT
>NC_057795.1:380840610-380849279 GCF_018294505.1 Triticum aestivum | reverse complement strand
AGAGGAGTGGGGTTGGCCGGTTGGGCCTTTGGCCGGTTGGGCCGGCCTGTTCGGGCGGCGGAGGCCAGCTGGGCCACTTGGCCCAGCGGGGGGGGGTGTCTGTTTTTTTTAATTTATTTTCCTTTCTGTTTTATTCAATTTAAAATATTTATGCATTTTATAAAAATGTGCTTACTTCACTATAATTACCTTTGTAATATTTGACAACCCCCGAACATTTTAGATTTAATTTTTGAAAACTTTTATTGTTTGCCTATGTTTTTCAATTGAATTTGAACCGGGTTCGAATCAACGTGAGTTTAATCACGGTAACCGAGGTGACGTGGCATCATTAGCAGGGATTACTGTAGCTTAATTATCCGGGCGTTACAAATCTCCTCCACTACAAGAAATCTCGTCCCAAGATTTTAGGAGGTAGAAGGAAACAGTGCGGGGTATTCATCACGCAGGCGATCCTCGCGTTCCCAGGTGGCTTCGTCTTCAGAGTGATTCGACCACTGGACCTTGAGGAACTTGATCGCCTTCTGGCGTGTGCGGCGTTCAGTTTGGTCGAGAATGCGGACCGGATGCTCTTTATAGGAGAGGTCCTGTTGCAATTCGAGGACTTCATGATCCACAGCTCGGATGGGGTCCTTGAAGCAACGGCGGAGTTGTGATACATGGAACACATCGTGAACCTGAGAAAGGTTCGGCGGAAGCTCCAGTTGATATGCCACTTTTCCACGCCTCTCGAGGATAGTGAATGGGCCAATATAGCGAGGAGCTAGCTTGCCCTTGATCCCGAAGCGGTGAGCACCCTTCATTGGTTTAACTCGAAGATAGGCCTTTTCGCCAGGTTGATAGACCATGTCTTTATGATGACGGTCATAATTACTCTTTTGGCGTGACTGAGCAGTCTTGAGATTCTCGCGAATAATGCGGACTTGCTCTTCGGCATGTTGGATAATATCCGGACCAAAAAGTGGACGTTCCCCAGTTTCTGACCAGTTCAGAGGGGTTCGGCACTTTCGTCCATATAACACTTCGAAGGGGGCCATCTTCAGACTAGCTTGATGGCTATTATTATAAGAGAACTCAGCATACGGAAGAGATTCCTCCCATTTCTTGCGGAAGGAAATAACACAAGCTCGAAGCATGTCTTCGAGAACTTGGTTGACACGTTCAACTTGCCCTTGTGACTGAGGATGAAAAGCAGTGCTGAAAGACAGATGAGTGCCCATAGCTTCTTGGAAACTTGCCCAGAATCTTGAAGTGAATAAGCTGCCACGGTCTGAACTGATAACCAGTGGAATACTGTGAAGCGAAACAATTCTGGACATGTAGAGAGTTGCAAGCTGACTAGCAGTGATCGTTTCTTTGACCGCCAGAAAATGTGCAACCTTAGAAAGTCGGTCAATGACGACAAGAATAGCATCATTACCCTTTTGCGATTTGGGAAATCCAGTAACGAAGTCCATCTCGACATGGTCCCATTTCCATTCAGGAATAAATATAGGTTGCAGAGTTCCAGCAGGCCTTTGATGTTCTGCTTTGATACGACGGCAAACGTCACATTCAGCAACATAACGAGCAATGTCTTGCTTCATGTTAGACCACCAGAATGTCTGGCGGATGTCTTGGTACATCTTTGTACTACCAGGGTGGATACATAGAGGCGTATCATGAGCTTCTTTCATAACCTCCTGAGTCATATTCAGGTTTTCCTTCTTACATGGCACCACTAGGCGGCCTTTCAAGTACTAGGCGCCATCATCAGCAATAGTGAAGGATGAGGGACTTCCTTCTTTGAGGTCTTGCTTAACCTTGTAGACTTCAGAGTCAAATCCCTGCATTGTCTTTATGGTGCCCACGAGATCGGGTTCAACAGCCATGGTATAGAGGGAACCCTGGGAAACAACACGGAGATTCATCTTGCGGAACTCCGGAGGAGGGGGAGCGAGTGCACCCGGAGGAACAATATGGAGGTTTAGCTTTCTGAATTCTTCAACGAGTGAGGGCTGAACTTTGTGAACCTGGAGGTGATTGCAGTAAGACTTGCGGCTCAAGGCATCAGCCATTACATTAGCCTTGCCTGGGGTATAGGAAATACCCAAATCAAAATCTGCAACAGTCTCCATCCATCTCTGCTGACGGAGGTTCAGGTCTGGCTGAGTAAACAGATACTTCAGACTTTGGTGGTCAGTGAAGATCTCGCAACGATTACCGAGTAGGTAATGTCGCCACTGTTTTAGCGCATGAATGACAGCAGCAAGTTCGAGGTCGTGAACTGGGTAGTTCTCTTCGTGAGGGCGCAATTGCCGAGAGGCATAAGCAACCACTTTGCGCTCTTGCATTAGGACACAGCCTAGTCCTTGACGGGAAGCGTCGCAGTAAATGACGAAGTCCTTCTTAGTATCAGGAGGAGCTAGTACTGGGGCAGAAGTTAACTTGTCCTTGAGTGCCTGGAAACTTTCCTGACATTTATCTGTCCATTGGAACTTGACGCCCTTATGCAATAGGTTAGTCAGAGGCCTGGCAATCTTGGAGAAGTTCTCGACGAATCGACGGCAGTAGCTGGCGAGACCGAGAAAACTTATGACTTGCTTAACGTTCTTCGGAGGAGTCCAATCGAGAATAGCCTGAACTCATTCAGGGTTGACGGCAATACCATCCTTAGAGATGACATGCCCAAGATAGGTTACTTCGGGAAGCCAGAATTCACATTTGGAGAACTTGGCATAAAGTTGATGCTCTCGTAGCTTTTCCAGCACGAGGCGAAGATGTTCAGCATGTTCCTCTTCGTTCTTGGAAAATACCAGAATATCATCCAGATAAACCACGACGAACTTGTCGAGGTAATCCATGAATATATAGTTCATCAGGCGAGAGAAGGTGGCTGGAGCATTGGTCAAGCCGAAAGACATGACGGTGTACTCGTATGAACCATAACGAGTCACAAATGCGGTCTTGGGGATATCCTCCTTACGAACACGGATCTGGTGGTAACCCAACCTCAAGTCGAGTTTAGAGAATACTGATGATCCAGCCAATTGATCATACAGATCATTGATCCGAGGAAGAGGATACTTATTCTGAATGGTAGCTTGGTTTATAGGACGGTAGTCTTGGACCAATCGGTTTGTCCCATCTTTCTTCTTGACAAAGAGAGAAGGTGCTCCCCAAGGAGAGCAACTTGGGCGAATGAAACCACTTCGAAGAGATTTATCGATTTCCTCCTTAAGCTCAAGGAGTTCATGCGGCGGCATCTTGTAGGGTCGCTTGGCTATAGGAGTGGTGCCTGGTTTCAAGTCGATGACGAATTCGACAGCTCTAGCAGGGGGAATCCCTGGGAGTTCTTCAGGAAAGACGTCTAGGAATTCACGCACGACGGGAATGTTTTCAATGCCCTCAAGTGGTGCAGCGTTCAATGCGTTTAAGGCATAAAGTCTGGCCTCGGCATTCCGAACCAGATGAGCATCGTAGCTAATTATTTCATCAGAAGGGTGTAGCAGATGGACGGTCTTGGTGGCGCAAACGATAGAAGCGGTATGCGCCTTTAACCAATCCATTCCCAGAATGAGATCAATGCTACAGGACTTCAGTACGATGGGAGAGACAAGGAATTCCAGTCCTTCAATCTCTACAGGGACGTCGTTGCAAATCATGGAGGTTCGACATTGGCCCGCAGGGGTGTGCACTAATAGAGAAGCGTTCATGTCTTCACTTTTAATGCCATGCATGAATGCAAAATCTTCTGACATGAATGAATGCGATGCTCCTGTATCAAATAAAACAGATGCTGGTACTGAATTTACGAGGAGTGTACCCATCACAGAAGCAGGCTGGTCTTGAGCTTCATTCAGATCAATGTGGTTGGCATGAACACGGCCATAAGACTTGGCATTGTTGTTGCGGGCCTGGTTGTTCCCACGGCCAGTTGCTGGAAGGGCCAGTTGATTCTGTTTCTGGTTGCATTCCCTAGCACGGTGCCCTGGTTGTCCGCACCTGAAGCACAACCCATTCTCGGGGGTAGGAACAGGAGCTTGGGGTGGTGGAGCTGGAAGCCTCGGCTGCCTAGTTGGAGCAGCCGGCAGACGAGGTGCAGCATAAGACTGCCTTGGGGCAGGTGCAGTTGGACGGTACATGCTGTTCGGGATCCATATCTTACGCTTCTGCGAGGGCGGGCCCGAAGATGAGCCCGTGTCACGGTTGCGCCTTTGAGAGCTCTGGTGTTCTTGCAGACCAGTCTCGACATTGATGGCCTTGTTCACCAAGGTGGCGAAATCGGCAAAGTCATGCACTAGAAGTGTGAGCTTGATGTCAGCTTGAAGGCCTTCACGGAACTTCTCCTGTCTGCGAGCATCAGTTGCAATGTCTTCTTCAGCATAGCGGGATAAGTCCAGAAACTCCCGCTGATAAGCTTCAACAGTCTTGTTGCCTTGGGTGAGGTTGCGAAACTCACGCTTCTTCCTGTCCATGATCCCCTGAGGAATGAAGCGGGCACGGAAGGCAGCCTGAAAGTCTGGCCAGGAGATGATTGTCCCAACTGGCAGAGTACGCCTATGGCTGTCCCACCATTGAGCTGCGGGTCCCTTCAGGAAGAAGGAAGCAAAAGTGACATAGCTGGCAGGGGCTACATCAGCAGACTCCATCTCATAGGTGATGTCACGGAGCCAGTCATCAGCATCCAGCGGCTGGGTTGAGCTGCGGTACACACTTGGGTTGAGGCGTATGAAATCCTGCAGAGTTGGTGTGTTTGGATGCTGGTTCATATTGGGGCGAGGAAACTGAGCCATCATCTTTTCCATGAACTGGCGATTCATCTCAAGCTGTTGGATCATACCAGCCATGTACTCAGGCGGTGGTGGGAAGTTGCCGCCACGACCACGACCAGCTGGTCTAACCATCCTGCTAATATATATCAGGGGTAGTTCAGTATTGAGAAATTTGCATAGACAAGAGTCATTCATGATGAAACATGCATAATGAAAGGAGCACGACAGATACCACATAGATAGTCGGCATAACTTACAAAAGGGGTCGGACATAGAGTTCAGTACACAGAGTTCCGTACATAGACTAAGTCATCATAGGCGGCACGCAGGCTCGCGAGTGCATCTAAGACTAATGAGCAAGACTACATCAGTCCCAGGAGGTACTGTGAAGGTAGCTGTAACCTGATAGCTGGTAGTGAGGCAACGGATAGTCCTCCACGTCAGTGGCCTGGGGGCCGCGGATACTCTGGTGTAGAACCCGACGCTCAGGTGGCAGAAGAGGACCAAGTGCGGGAGAGTAGCCTCCCACCTCTGGCCATCCGACACCGTGGGGCATCACGGTCCTGGCTGGGTAGATCGCAGAACGCGACAGCTGTCCAGACCGGACAAAGGGGTGCAACCGCGTCAGAGCCCTGTAAAGGTGCTGACGAGTGGTGTACAACTCGTGGCAAAGAGCTCTGTTAGCTCGGTCCAGCCCATCAGCATGCAGAACCAGGCGCTGATGGTGGAAAGGCTCTCGGGTGACGGTGGAGTAGGCGGCAGTGTAGTATCCCTCCGCACCAACGTCAGATGCGATAGGAATGTGCCTGAAAGGGGAAGTGTCCAATGCCTGATACTCTCCACGAAGACGTGTCAGAGCAGCATGAGCCGCATCGTGGACTTCCATCTCGATGGTCACTCCAACACCATGAGCGGTGTGCAGCACGGTAGTGGACTCATACTCCCGAGAGTAGAGGTGGACGATGGCACGGTACTGCTCCTGGTTAAAGTCCTGGTACTCCTCGTAGACGGTGTACTCAGGGTGCCAGCGATAACCCAGATAGGTCATCATATCAGCTAGCACGGCAGGTGATCCTGAGGCACCAATGGCCGCAGTGTGGCGCACGACCTGCCTCGCGGGTTCCATCTGAAAACAAAGATGTTTCAATGGAGTCAAATGACAACATGGGCACTATTCAAAATGCTATCCTACAGAATAACTATGGCTTATCCAACTTCGGGGTGAACGTGGTAACGGGATCCTAATGTTAGAGTTAGTAAATTCGTTTAACCCGAGTAGAAAAGAGTTCAGAGTCCCAGAGTAAAGGTCGAGGAGTAAAAGATCCTAGTACCACCCGATGGCGACGTGGGCCCATAAGGCACACAGCCAAGTTAGTAAAAGTTTTTGTAATGTCTAGACTCTACTTCGGCCAAGGAGTGTGGAAGGGGGATTCCTACAGGCAGTCGGCTCTGATACCAACTTGTGACGCCCCCGATTCAATCGTACACTAATCATGCACGCAAATGTGTACGATCAAGATCAGGGACTCACGGGAAGATATCACAACACAACTCTACAAATAAAATAAGTCATACAAGCATCATAATACAAGCCAGGGGCCTCGAGGGCTCGAATACAAGTGCTCGATCATAGACGAGTCAGCGGAAGCAACAATATCTGAGTACAGACATGAGTTAAACAAGTTTGCCTTAAGAAGGCTAGCACAAACTGGGATACAGATCGAAAGAGGCGCAGGCCTCCTGCCTGGGATCCTCCTAACTACTCCAGGTCGTTGTCAGCGGGCAGCACGTAGTAGTAGGCACCTCCGGTGTAGTAGGGGTCGTCGTCGACGGTGGCGTCTGGCTCCTGGACTCCAACATCTGGTTGCGACAACCAGAACGAAAGGAAAGGGGAAAAAGGGGAAGAAAGCAACCGTGAGTACTCATCCAAAGTACTCGCAAGCAAGGAACTACACTACATATGCATGGGTATATGTGTAAGGAGGCCATATCGGTGGACTGAACTGCAGAATGCCAGAATAAGAGGGGGATAGCTAATCCTGTCGAAGACTACGCTTCTGGCAGCCTCCGTCTTGCAGCATGTAGAAGAGAGCAGACTGAAGTCCTCCAAGTAGCATCTCCAAGTAGCATCGCATAGCATAATCCTACCCGGCGATCCTCTCCTCGTTGCCCTGTGGAAAAGCGATCACCGGGTTGTCTGTGGAACTTGAAAGGGTGTGTTTTATTAAGTATCCGGTTCTAGTTGTCATAAGGTCAAGGTACAACTCCAAGTCGTCCTGTTACCGAAGATCACGGCTATTCGAATAGATTAACTTCCCTGCAGGGGTGCACCACATAACCCAACACGCTCGATCCCATTTGGCCGGACACACTTTCCTGGGTCATGCCCGGCCTCGGAAGATCAACACGTCGCAGCCCCACCTAGGCACAACAGAGAGGCCAGCACGCCGGTCTAAACCTAAGCGCACAGGGGTCTGGGCCCATCGCCCATAGCACACCTGCACGTTGCGAGGGCGGCCGGAAGCAGACCTAGTCTAGTAGGCGTTCCAGTCCAATCCGGCGCGCGCCGCTCCGCCGCTGACGTCTGAAGTGCTTCGGCTGATACCACGACGTCGGGATACCCATAACTACTCCCACGTAGATGGTTAGTGCGTATAGGCTCGTAGCCGACTCAGATCAAATACCAAGATCTCGTTAAGCGTGTTAAGTATCCGTGAACGCCGAACAGGGCCAGGCCCACCTGTCTCCTAGGTGGTCTCAACCTGCCCTGTCGCTCCGCCACAAAGTAACAGTCGAGGGCCGTCGGGAACCCAGGCCCACCTCTACCGGGATGGAGCCACCTGCCCCTTCAGCCCCCAACTCCGAACAGTATCACAGGTAATGTAACTGTGTAAAGTATATAATATATGCCCGTGATCACCTCCCGAAGTGATCACAGCCCAGTAGTATAGCATGGCAGACGGACAAGAGTGTAGGGTCACTGATGGAACACTAGCATCCTATACTAAGCATTTAGGATTGCGGGTAAGGTATCAATGACTGTAGCAGCAATGACAGGCTATGCATCAGAATAGGATTAACGGAAAACAGTAACATGCTACACTACTCTAATGCAAGCAGTATAAAGAAGAGTAGGCGATATCTGGTGATCAAAGGGGGGGCTTGCCTGGTTGCTCTGGCAAGAGAGAGGGGTCGTCAACTCCGTAGTCGAACTGGTCAGCAGCAGCGTCGGTCTCGTAGTCTACCGGAAAGGAGTAACGGAGGGGGATCACAATAAATAACAGAGCAATCAAATGTAACACAAAGCAAGACGCGGCAATACGTTGTGCTAGGGGTGTCCTAACGTAGGGATAGGCGATACCGGTGAAGGGGGAAACATCCGGGAAAGTATCCCCAGTGTTTCGCGTTTTCGGGTAGAGGAGCCGGAGGGGGAAAGTTGCGAGTTCGATAGGTTAGGGGGGGTGTGGCGGACGAACGGACCGCGTATCCGGATTCGTCTCGTCGTTCTGAGCAACTTTCATGTTGAAAATATTTTAATCCGAGTTACGGATTAAAAGATATGATTTTTTAAAGATTTTATTAATTTCTGGAATTTAATTAATTATTTAATTAATTCGAAAAAAAATGTATTTATGACGTCAGCATGATGTCATGCTGACGTCAGCAGTCAACAGGGGTTGACTGAGTCAACCCTGACATGTGGGTCCAGGAGGGACCCACCTGTCATCCTCTAATTAGGTTAATTAGGGTTTAGGTTAATCTAATTACAATTTAATTAACTTAACTAGTTAATTAAATTAATTAAACCGGATTAATTAACTTAATTAATCCATTAGTTAATTAATTAATTAATAATTAATTTTATTAATCATTTTTATTTTTATTTAATAATTTTATTTTAATTCTCTCCTTTTT
>NC_057795.1:380835959-380838981 GCF_018294505.1 Triticum aestivum | reverse complement strand
TGTTGTTTTTTTTAATTTATTTTCCTTTCTGTTTTATTCAATTTAAAATATTTATGCATTTTATAAAAATGTGCTTACTTCACCATAATTACCTTTGTAATATTTGACAACCCCCGAACATTTTAGATTTAATTTTTGAAAACTTTTATTGTTTGCCTATGTTTTTCAATTGAATTTGAACCGGGTTCGAATCAACGTGAGTTTAATCACGGTAACCGAGGTGACGTGGCATCATTAGCAGGGATTACTGTAACTTAATTATCCGCCCACAGGTCCCAGGATCGAAACCTGGCTCTGATACCAACTTGTGACGCCCCCGATTCAATCGTACACTAATCATGCACGCAAATGTGTACGATCAAGATCAGGGACTCACGGGAAGATATCACAACACAACTCTACAAATAAAATAAGTTATACAAGCATCATAATACAAGCCAGGGGCCTCGAGGGCTCGAATACAAGTGCTCGATCATAGACGAGTCAGCGGAAGCAACAATATCTGAGTACAGACATAAGTTAAACAAGTTTGCCTTAAGAAGGCTAGCACAAACTGGGATACAGATCGAAAGAGGCGCAGGCCTCCTGCCTGGGATCCTCCTAACTACTCCAGGTCGTCGTCAGCGGGCAGCACGTAGTAGTAGGCACCTCCGGTGTAGTAGGGGTCGTCGTCGACGGTGGCGTCTGGCTCCTGGACTCCAACATCTGGTTGCGACAACCAGAACGAAAGGAAAGGGGAAAAAGGGGAAGAAAGCAACCGTGAGTACTCATCCAAAGTACTCGCAAGCAAGGAACTACACTACATATGCATGGGTATATGTGTAAGGAGGCCATATCGGTGGACTGAACTGCAGAATGCCAGAATAAGAGGGGGATAGCTAATCCTGTCGGAGACTACGCTTCTGGCAGCCTCCGTCTTGCAGCATGTAGAAGAGAGCAGACTGAAGTCCTCCAAGTAGCATCTCCAAGTAGCATCGCATAGCATAATCCTACCCGGCGATCCTCTCCTCGTTGCCCTGTGGAAAAGCGATCACCGGGTTGTCTGTGGAACTTGAAAGGGTGTGTTTTATTAAGTATCCGGTTCTAGTTGTCATAAGGTCAAGGTACAACTCCAAGTCGTCCTGTTACCGAAGATCACGGCTATTCGAATAGATTAACTTCCCTGCAGGGGTGCACCACATAACCCAACACGCTCGATCCCATTTGGCCGGACACACTTTCCTGGGTCATGCCCGGCCTCGGAAGATCAACACGTCGCAACCCCACCTAGGCACAACAGAGAGGCCAACACGCCGGTCTAAACCTAAGCGCACAGGGGTCTGGGCCCATCGCCCATAGCACACCTGCACGTTGCGAGGGCGGCCGGAAGCAGACCTAGCCTAGTAGGCGTTCCAGTCCAATCCGGCGCGCGCCGCTCCGCCGCTGACGTCTGAAGTGCTTCGGCTGATACCACGACGTCGGGATACCCATAACTACTCCCACGTAGATGGTTAGTGCGTATAGGCTCGTAGCCGACTCAGATCAAATACCAAGATCTCGTTAAGCGTGTTAAGTATCCGCGAACGCCGAACAGGGCCAGGCCCACCTGTCTCCTAGGTGGTCTCAACCTGCCCTGTCGCTCCGCCACAAAGTAACAGTCGAGGGCCGTCGGGAACCCAGGCCCACCTCTACCGGGATGGAGCCACCTGCCCCTTCAGCCCCCAACTCCGAACAGTATCACAGGTAATGTAACTGTGTAAAGTATATAATATATGCCCGTGATCACCTCCCGAAGTGATCACAGCCCAGTAGTATAGCATGGCAGACGGACAAGAGTGTAGGGTTACTGATGGAACACTAGCATCCTATACTAAGCATTTAGGATTGCGGGTAAGGTATCAATGACTGTAGCAGCAATGACAGGCTATGCATCAGAATAGGATTAACGGAAAACAGTAACATGCTACACTACTCTAATGCAAGCAGTATAAAGAAGAGTAGGCGATATCTGGTGATCAAAGGGGGGGCTTGCCTGGTTGCTCTGGCAAGAGAGAGGGGTCGTCAACTCCGTAGTCGAACTGGTCAGCAGCAGCGTCGGTCTCGTAGTCTACCGGAAAGGAGTAACGGAGGGGGATCACAATAAATAACAGAGCAATCAAATGTAACACAAAGCAAGACGCGGCAATACGTTGTGCTAGGGGTGTCCTAACGTAGGGATAGGCGATACCGGTGAAGGGGGAAACATCCGGGAAAGTATCCCCAGTGTTTCGCGTTTTCGGGTAGAGGAGCCGGAGGGGGAAAGTTGCGAGTTCGATAGGTTAGGGGGGTGTGGCGGACGAACGGACCGCGTATCCGGATTCGTCTCGTCGTTCTGAGCAACTTTCATGTTGAAAATATTTTAATCCGAGTTACGGATTAAAAGATATGATTTTTTAAAGATTTTATTAATTTCTGGAGCTTAATTAATTATTTAATTAATTCGAAAAAAATGTATTTATGACGTCAGCATGATGTCATGCTGACGTCAGCAGTCAACAGGGGTTGACTGAGTCAACCCTGACATGTGGGTCCAGGAGGGACCCACCTGTCATCCTCTAATTAGGTTAATTAGAGTTTAGGTTAATCTAATTACAATTTAATTAACTTAACTAGTTAATTAAATTAATTAAACCGGATTAATTAACTTAATTAATCCATTAGTTAATTAATTAATTAATAATTAATTTTATTAATCATTTTTATTTTTATTTAATAATTTTATTTTAATTCTCTCCTTTTTTAAAAAAAATGTTCTGTGGGGTGGGGTCCCCATGTCAGTGGCCCTGGGGGGCCTTAACGGGTGCGGGCGCATGGGCGCGCGGGTGCAGGGGGCTACGGGGCGCCCGTTAGCGGGTCGAGCCCCTGACCCAGCGCCGCAGGTCGCCGGCCAGGGGAGTCGGAGTGGCCGGAGCCGGGGCGTCGACGGAGAGGGGTTGGCCGCGGCGCGGGCCAGCAGCGCGGTTGGGGGCGGCGGAGCCGCGGCAGCATGACAGGAGGAGGGTCG
>NC_057795.1:380721504-380834897 GCF_018294505.1 Triticum aestivum | reverse complement strand
GTCTGTTGTTTTTTTTTAAATTTATTTTCCTTTCTGTTTTATTCAATTTAAAATATTGATGCATTTTATAAAAATGTGCTTACTTCACCATAATTACCTTTGTAATATTTGACAACCCCCGAACATTTTAGATTTAATTTTTGAAAACTGTTATTGTTTGCCTATGTTTTTCAATTGAATTTGAACCGGGTTCGAATCAACGTGAGTTTAATCACGGTAACCGAGGTGACGTGGCATCATTAGCAGGGATTACTGTAGCTTAATTATCCGGGCGTTACAGGTCCGCCTCGTCTTAACGAGCAGGAAAATGGTTCTCTTCGTCCCTCGCCCTTGGTACCAACGTTGTTGCCAACATAACTGACAAGCTATCCTCTGACGTGCCTTGCTATCATGACCGTACAAAATGTTATCACCCTTCCTGCTTTTAACCCACATGGTGGGCCCATAACCAACAGTTCCACAGGATCGAAACCTGACCCTCCTAGGCATCCTTGTTTAACTTATGTCTGTACTCAGATATTGTTGCTTCCGCTGACTCTTGTGCTTTCGAGATTCTGTTTTCGAGCCCTCGAGGCCCCTGGCTTGTAATATAAAGGTTGTATTATTTTAGTTTGTGTCTAGAGTTGTGTTGTGATATCTTCCCGTGAGTCCCTGATCTTGATTGTACACGTTTGCGTGTATGATTAGTGTACGGTCGAGTCGGGGGCATCACAAGTTGACTCTCCTATGCATCCTTGTTTCCAAAGTTACCCCTCACGTTTGGCTTCGTATTTCACGAGCCACCTTCCTTGTGATCTGTTTTGGTATCAGATTGTCAGGACCCCGACTCGATGTCACATCGATCTAGCCGGTAACACCTCATATCACCTTGCGGCCTCACGCACGGTATCCCCACGGGTGTCGCCTTACCTTTGCCCGGGACCATTTGCGCCTTTTGGCTCACGTATATGATAGTGTCGCTAGCATCCATATGATAAAGAGCCTGGGCTGACATGACTAGTCGTAAACCCAAAGTGGCACAGACTTACAGGGACAGGCATCCATGACCCAGCTTCGAACGTGTCGGTCATCAGCAAGTGGGTCCGGGCTGTAGCACTGGGCTAGCAGGACTCCGGTAAACCGGGCTGTAGCGGGCTAACAGGACTCCGGTACTCAAAGCGTGACATTTCCCCGAAGGGACAGACACAGGAACGAAGAAGGACACATGCCGGCCAGCCTAAGTGTTCCAGAGCAGTAGCAAGCTACCATGGCTCAGCGGTAACACTAGGAGACATTTCCCGATAAGAGAGGCTACTAAGGATAAACAACTAGATAGTCAGATCCCACACATACCAAGCATTTCAATCATACACACAATATGCTCGATATGTGCAAATACAATGAAGCATCACAACATGACTCTA
This sequence comes from Triticum aestivum, assembly GCF_018294505.1. Taxonomy (NCBI): domain Eukaryota; kingdom Viridiplantae; phylum Streptophyta; class Magnoliopsida; order Poales; family Poaceae; genus Triticum; species Triticum aestivum. Next base: position 380,833,494 of record NC_057795.1, on the reverse strand, counting down.
CGACACAAGTACTTTATTTAAGGCTCAGGGAGCCATACATAACATACACAAAGGTACGGGTCTCACGACCCAACATACAAGTCATACAGTCATACAAACCAGCAGCGGAAGTAACTTGTCTGAGTACAGACAACTAGTAAAATAAAAGAGGCTTGGAAAGCCTAACTATACTACGTGGTCCTTCACAAGCTCAGGGTCACCACCTGGGTCTTTAGCCTACTCGTTGAAGTCAACGTCTACATAGAACCCATCAGAAGGGGTTGTAGCGTCTTCTGTAAAAATGTAGATTATAGCAACATGAGTACAAAGGTACTCAGCAAGACTTACATCAGATCCTACATACATGCATGTTATCAAGAAGGGTTGGTGGAGTTATTGCAGCAAGCCAGCTTTGACTCTTGGCTAGACTATCCTACGATACTCCAACTTGAAATGGTTTTGCGCACACGAGTCCACTACTCACCAATTCAATACACTACCGAGGATTCGCCTCCGTCTTCCTACGGAAGAGCCATCCTCGACACTCACACTTATCTTGAGGCTTTTAACAGTTTCCATTTACTTGTCTATGAACTGTATAGGCAACCAAGTAGTCCTTTACCGCGGACGCGGCTATTCGAATAGATCATGTTAACCCTGCAGGGGTGTACTTCTTCATACACGCTCTCACCACTTACCGTCGTTTACACGACATGTACTCGGCAACCTTCAAGCGGAAGCCCAACGTGGGTGTAGGCCACGACCTACCTAATCACCTAAGCCTCCAGTCCAGGTTTATCGCCTATCCAGGTTCCATCCGCAGGGAGTCCGGCCGAGGTTTCCCATACGGCCCCGAACGATGTGAACAGGGTTCCCGAGATACCTAACGGGTATTCGGTACACTGTGCCACGTACCTACCGCATCACAGCCCACCCCTACGGTCAGCGCTGTCCACGGCCTCCAGTAGGCTACAAACACCAGAAACTACTTGCAACTCCTGGACGGAGAACTAGGGTGAATAAGAAGCCGAGAGGGTCCATTGGTTTCGGGCCCAATGCATGGTAGTAGCTGATTCTTAAATCACACATACAGATCTCAGTGCTTAGGGTCGGCTTCAATGAAACAACCCACCATGTACTCCTACATGGCCTCTCATCGATACCTTTACCAAATCGTGTTCACCACACCACTCTCATTACCGACATAAACATTTCACTCTAGCCCATCACCCAGATGAACCAGACCTGACACGACTCTAAGCATAGCAGGCATAGAAAGGTAGGAACAACACATACATATGGCTCAATCAACTCCTACACATGCTAGTGGGTTTCATCTAGTTACTGTGGCAATGACAGGTCATGCAGAGGAAATGGGTTCAACTACCGTAGCACACAGCAGTTTGAAACGCGTTGTCTTAATGCAGTAAAAGAGAGCAGGAGCGAGAACATGGGATTGTATCGATATGATCAAATGGTTGGTTGCTTGCCTGATGGTTCGATGCACTGATACGGTTCTTCGTTAGGGTAATCACGGTACTCCTCGGAGGCAGAACCTGTCGCAAAGGACACCGATACACAACCATCACCAAACAATGTGCAACAATATGATGCATGCATGAAACATGGCAATATGAGTGTGTTGGGCTAATGCAACTAAAACCAGAAGGGTTTGAACAAATTTGAATCAAAGATTCAAATTTTAACTCAAACATGGCCCTTTAAAGTGCTTTTCCTTGTTCTGCTTAAAACATCAATTTAACTTGTTTGATCATGCATGAAAATAGTACAGATGGATAGATTGGATTTTTCTGATCATTTTTCATATATAATTTGTCCAATTTGGAGTTACAGAATAAAAGTTATGAATTTTTGAAGTTTGAATTATATTCTGGAATTTCCTGATTTAAATTAAATCCAGAAATATAATTATTGCGCCAGCATGACGTCAGCATGACATCAGTGGTCAACTGCGGCTGGCTGGAGTCAAACCTGACGTGTGGGGCCCACACGTCAGTGACAGGGGGGTTAAACAGAGTTAGTTTAATCCTAATTACTAATTAGTGGCGCTGGGGCCCACTGGTCAGTGTCAGGGGGTTAACTAACAGTGGTTAGCGCTAATCCTAATTAGCTACAGGGCTGGGCCCACCTGTCAGGGACTCAGGGGGGGTTCCTGCCGTGGTCAAAGTGGGTCAAACCCACCGGCGACGTGACGCCGGCGAGGCCTGAGACGGCGGCGCGATGCGGGATCGCGCTACAGGGCACGGGCGAGGCCGTGCTTGGGCTCGTTGGAGAGCTCTTGCTCCCGCGCGTCGAACAGTGGTGGTGGCCGGGCCTGAGGTGGCCGGAGTCGACGGCGGCGAGCTCGGCTGCGGCCGCCGGAGTTCGGGTGCGGTCGGAGTCGACGTTGCAGGGGGTTTGGGGAGGCGTTGGTGCGTGCTGCGTGCTCCTAGTGAGGCGTGGAGCACGATAGGGTGCTCGGTTGGGCGCTACGGTGATCGTGGCCACGACGGCGACATCGCCGGCGGCGTGGAGCTCTCGGCCAAGGTGGGGCTAAGGCCTAGAGGTCGAAGGAGACCAGGGGAGAAGGGGGAAACGACTCGGGGGCTCACCGCGGTTGCAGTGGGCGTCGAAGCGGGCTCGGGGACGCGCTGGAGACGGCGAATTCGACGGCGATGATGGTCGGAGCCCGAAGAGGGGAACGGCGACGTGGCGGCGATACAGGGCTTCCGGAGGCCCGTGGAGCGGTGGGGAGGAAGAGGGGGTTGTGGCGGAGCTTCTGAGCTAGTCGGGGGAGCGAGGGGTGGCCGGAGACGGCTGCTAAGGCGAACGGCGGCGACGGTGGTGTTCGGCCGTGTGAGAGAGAGAGCGAGGGAGAGGAGGGGAGAGCCGAGGGAGAGTGAGAGAGAGCAGGTGGACGGCGTGGCGTCGTCCAGGGGCATCGAGGCGAGGAGGGGAGGGCAGGCAGGCAGGGAGAGAGGTGGCGTGGCGCGGTGGCGCGCGCGCGCGCCGGCCACACTCCCCTCCCTCTGTCGGGACGAAGACGACAGAGGAGGGAGACGGGCTGGGCCGCCTGCTGGCTGGGCCGGCCAGCTGGCTGGGCTGCACAGGGAGGAGCCCAGGTAAGCTTCTCCCTTTTATTCTTTTCTGTTCTGTTTTTATTTAATATATCTGCAACTTTGTTGAATTTAGTAAAATACCTAGGCAACTTCAAAAATCACCAAACTATTCCTAGCCCATAGTTGGATTATTTCCAACATGAAACATTTTAGTTTGGAGATATTTGAGCATTTAAATATTTTATATAATTTTAAATGCCCAAATTCAAATATTTATGATTTAATTCAAAAACCCTAGGATGGCCTAGGAAAATGTGCACCACTTTTGGCAGAGGTTCTGAACCAAGACAAAAATGATGGGCATTTTAGAAGGGCATTTCAGGTTCATTGAAAATTATTTTAGTAACCCTAGTTGGTTTCAGAGGGGACTGGGGGTTCTGTCATCCCCATTTCAAGTTTCTGATGAAAGAGTAAACATGATGCAACACTCTAATGCATGACTAGCTAGGGTGTGACAACTCACCCCCACTCAAAAGAATCTCGTCCCGAGATTTGGGTTCCTCCGGGAGGAAGGCGGGGTACTCGAGTCGAAGACGATCCTCCCTTTCCCAAGTTGCTTCATCCTCAGAATGGTGCGACCATTGAACCTTGAGAAACTTGATATTATGACGTCGAGTGGTACGCTCGGCCCGATCGAGGATACGAATGGGGTACTCTCGGTATGTAAGATTATCTTGGAGATCAAGCGTTTCGTAGTCTACTCCACGGATAGGATCCGAGAAGCAACGCCTGAGTTGAGAAACGTGGAAGACATCGTGGACTCTGGAGAGATGCGGAGGTAGTTCCAACTGGTAGGCAACTTCTCCTCGTTTGGCAAGAATGCGAAAAGGTCCAATGTAACGAGGAGCCAATTTGCCTTTGATACCGAAATGATGGGTTCCCTTCAGAGGGGTGACCCGAAGATAAGCCTTCTCGTGAACCTCGAAGGTCATAGCCTTATGTTTTCGGTCATATTGACTCTTTTGACGAGATTGAGCTGTTTTCAACTTTTCACGAATGATACGAACTTGTTCTTCTGCTTCCTGAATCATATCCGGGCCAAAGAATTGTCTTTCCCCGGTCTCTGACCAGTTAAGGGGTGTTCGACACCGTCGTCCATAGAGAACTTCAAAAGGGGCTTTTCCCAAGCTAGATTGATAGCTGTTGTTGTAAGCGAATTCGGCAAATGGAAGGCACTTCTCCCAGTCCATTCCGAATGAGATAACAGAGGCTCGAAGCATGTCTTCTAGAATCTGGTTGACACGTTCCACTTGACCACTCGACTAAGGGTGGAAGGCGGTGCTAAAGGAGAGACGGGTTCCCATAGCATTTTGGAAACTTTCCCAAAATCGAGAGGTGAAAAGACTTCCTCGATCCGAGTTAATTTCCAAAGGAACACCATGGAGGGACACTATACGGGAGATGTATAAGTCTGCCAGCTGACTAGCGGTTATACACTCTCGAATAGGTAGGAAATGGCCTACTTTGGAAAGACGATCGACCACGACGAAAATAGCATTATTCCCTCTCTTGGTCCTGGGAAAACCGGTAATGAAATCCATACCAATTTTATCCCATTTCCATTCAGGAATAGCTAAGGGTTGAAGGGTGCCAGCAGGCCGTTGGTGCTCTGCTTTTACACGACGACAGACGTCGCAATTTGCAATATACTGAGCAATTTCTCTCTTCATCCTAGTCCACCAGAACCTCTGGCGTAGGTCCTGATACATCTTAGTACTACCGGGATGAATGGTGAGAGGAGATTCATGAGCTTCCTTAAGGATCAAACGCCTCAGGTTTCGCACTTTGGGAACCACTAGTCGATTCCCGAAGTATACGACCCCTTGATCATTAATGGAGAAGCAATTCGCAATTCCTTTCTGAATGTTTCTCTTGATGCGGGAGATTCCCGGATCTACCTTCTGTGCTTTGATAATCTGATCCGTAAGGGTAGGTTTTGCCACCAAGGTGGAAAGAAAACCTTGAGGTACAATGTGAAGGTTAAGCTTCCGAAATTCCTCATGGAGAGGCGGTTGACTTTGTTGTAACATCAGGTTGTTACAATAAGATTTACGACTTAGCGCATCAGCCATGACGTTGGCTTTCCCTGGGGTGTAGGTTATTCCTAGGTTGAAGTCTGTGATCAATTCAACCCAACGTCTTTGCCTGAGATTTAGATCCGGTTGGGTGAAAATGTACTTCAGGCTTTGGTGATCAGTGAATATTTCGCAACGGTTACCGAGGAGGTAATGTCGCCAGGTTTTAAGTGCATAGACTACGGCTGCAAGCTCTAGATCATGAGTGGGATAATTCTCCTCATGTGTGTGTAATTGCCGTGAAGCGTAGGCAATTACGTGTCGATCTTGCATGAGAATGCAACCTAGTCCTTGTCGCGAGGCGTCGCAGTAGATAACAAAGTCCTTGGAGAAGTCTGGCGGTACCAGTACGGGAGCAGAAGTCAGGCATCTTTTCAGTTCCTGAAAGCTGTGCTCACATTGTGGAGTCCACTCGAACTTCTTATCTTTCTTGAGGAGTTCGGTTAGCGGTTTAGCAACTTTGGAGAAGTTCTCGACAAAGCGACGACAATAGCTTGCTAAGCCCAGAAAACTCCGAACTTGCTTGACCGATTCAGGTGGAGTCCAATTAAGGACGGCTTGAACTCGCTCAGGGTTAACAGCAATACCTTTACCAGATATTACATGACCCAGATAGGTCACTTCTGACAACCAGAATTCACATTTAGAAAATTTGGCATAAAGGCGATGCTCTCGAAGTTTCTGCAACACTAGCCTTAGATGTTCGGCATGTTCTTCCTCGTTCTTGGAGTAGATGAGTATATCATCGAGGTAAACCACGACGAATTTATCCAAATACTCCATGAAGATTGAGTTCATTAACCGAGAAAAGGTGGCTGGAGCGTTGGTTAAACCGAAGGACATGACGGTGTACTCGTATTGGCCATAACGAGTAACAAAGGCCGTTTTAGGAATGTCCCCGTTTCTGATTTTGATTTGATGGTAGCCCAACCTCAAATCCATCTTGGAGAAGACTGAGGATCCAGCGAGCTGATCATACAGGTCGTTGATCCTGGGAAGCGGATATTTGTTCTTGATTGTGACCAAATTGACAGGTCGGTAATCTACAACCATCCGGTCCGTACCATCCTTCTTCTTGACGAATAGGACGGGGCAAGCCCACGGAGAGGAGCTAGGTCAGATGAAACCCTTTTTCAGGGACTCATCGAGTTGTTTCTTAAGCTCGGCTAGTTCTAAGGGTGCCATCTTATAAGGTCTTCTAGCAATCGGAAACGGTTCCTGGAATGAGGTCTATTACAAACTCAACATCCCTGTCAGGTGGAACACCTGGCAATTCCTCTGGAAGACATCCGGAAAGTCACGGACTACCGGAACGTCCTCAAGGTCTGGCAAAGGGCTGGCGTTAAGAGAATATAATTGTCGCTTGGCTATTCGGGTCAAGACATTGACTATCTTGGCTCGAAGGTGAGTGAGTTGAACAGTCCTAGAGAAGCAATCAATTTTGGCATGATGAGCTGACATCCAGTCCATACCCAGAATGATATTAATATCTGAAGATTTAAGGGCTATCAAGGAGGCAAGGAAAACAAGTCTGTCGACTTGGATTTCATTTCCTTGGCTTACTCTAGAAGTTTGCCATTTGGATCCCGGAGTTTGAATTACCATAGAGGTTGGCATATCACCGAATGCGACGTTATGCCAAACGAGCGTAATTTTTCAGATATAAAAGAATGAGAGGCTCCTGTATCAAAAAGAACAGATGCTCCGGGTGGCAATTGACAAGAAGCGTACTGAGAACGACGTTGGGATCCTCTTGAGCTTCTTCGGCAGAGATACAGTTGACATGGCCACGTGAAGCGGTGACCGGCTTGGCGTGGAATATTTTTCCTGTCGGCTTGCCACGGCCAACAGCTTTAGCAGATTGGTTGGGGTTGGTCTGGGGACACTCACGCATATAGTGACCAGATTCCCCACACTTGAAACAAGTCACGGAACTGGTACGTGGAGGAGCATTGTTAGTTGGACCCCCATAGGGCTTGGCCGGTGCAGACTGTTGAACAGGGCGAGGCGCCTGGAAAGATGGCCTCGGTGTGAACCTGGGTGGCAGGGCGGTGTTGGGTACCCACACGCGGCGCTTCTGAGGACCAGCACCGGATGAGGAACCCATGTCACGGCCATGCTTGCGTGTTGCGTCATAGTCAGTCTGACCAGTTTCAGCACTGATGGCTTTGTTGACAAGTTTCTGAAAAGATGTGCACTCATGCAGACGGAGGTCGCGGCGAAGCTCAGGACTAAGGCCCTTACGGAACCTTGCTTGCTTCTTGGCATCAGTAGACACTTCCTCAGTTGCATATCGTGCGAGATTACCAAACTCCCTGCTGTAAGCATCCACAGAAAGTCGGCCTTGGGTGAAACTGCAAAATTCCTCACGTTTACGGTCCATGAGACCCTCCGGAATGTGATGTTCACGGAAAGCCTCGCTGAATTCAGCCCAAGTAGTGACATGGCCCGCTGGGGCGCATAGCTCCATAATTCTCCCACCACAGACTGGCAGGGCCTTCAAGATGATAAGCAGCAAAGGTGACCTTGTCAGCCTCCGCTACCAGCGCGGAACGCAGTTTGTGAGAGATACTGCGAAGCCAGTCATCAGCGTCGAGAGGCTCGACGGAGTGGTGGAACGTGGGTGGATGTAATTTGATGAAATCACTGAGTGACACCACGTTAGTCCTCTGATGGTGTGCTGTGTTCTGTTCAATACGCTCCAGCAAACGGTTGGTCTCCCGCTTGTTTCTCTCAGCTTCCATCATAACCTCGGCTAGTGAAGGAGGATGAGGCAGATTTGCATCCCTGGCTCACTGCCTTCGGCCTGCTCTTGAGAAGCAGGGTTAGCGCGCGTGTTGACCATCCTAGGTAAACAAGACAATGATTTAGTCAGGATGATAAAATTCCGACATAGGGTAAAATGTAAGGAATAACTCGAAATGCAAGATGATCATCCGTATGACATGGTAGATACAGAAACTGCTTCTTTATTCCATCGTCATACACACCATACAGGGTTTAGTACAAGACCAAACAAAGTACTATTACGGTGAAAAGAGGATTACATCTCATCGGAGGCATTCCAAGCTCCTATACATTATTTTTCTACACCTCCGGAAGGAGTACAAACTAGGTCATATCCCACGAGTCACGCGGGACGATAGACGACACAGCTAGTGCGAACTAGTGATACTACAACTAACTCAGACCGATCCGTAGTAGTCCTCATAGAAGTCGCCTCCATAGCCTGGAAGCTCAACATGATCATCCGGAAACAGACGATCTCGCGGAGCTTGTGGACCATAGGGGCTAGGATGAGGCCTTGGACCAACAGACGGTGGCCTGCGGGACCGCGAGGTGGGGTGATGCCTCCTACATCACGCCAAACCATCACGTCTGGCAGAGCAGATCTCACAGGATAGAGATCGCGCATATCTGAGAATCAGCTTGCACCGCCGGTGCGAACCGAGTCAAAGTAGCCCAGTGGTCAGCACGGGTATTGAAGAGCTCTAACCTCAAGGCCCGATTTTCACGGTCCTTATCCTCGAGCATCTCAGCAGTGGTGCGAGTCCGTGAATCCTCCTGAGTGGGGTCAGCATAAATAGCCTGGAGATACCCTTGTGCTCCCGGAAGTGATCCTGGCATATACCGGAAATCAGAGTCCCGAAATATACCAGATCTGACTCGCATAATGGTCATCATAGAGTAGGCGGCGTCCTGCACAGCCATCTCAATAGTAACCCCGAGTCCATAGGAGCAGTGAAGAGGCTCGGTGGATCCAGGATAAGATGGAAATATCCTGACAGTGCAGAGATACTGGCTTTGATTAAAGTCTCGGAATTGCTCTTCGACCGTGTACTCAGGATACCAGCGGTATCCAGCCTCAGTCATTACCCTGACCAACTTGGCAGTATGGCCGGGTACATCTAGGCATCGAGTCAGGCGAACCACTTGATGAGGTCGCGAGTGGCCATCTGAAAGCACAATCATAATGCAAAGGCATTAGAATTTCTAGCGAAATTTTGGCAGCATAACAGCTGTAAATGCTCAAGAAGGATTTTGAGACATTTGACAAAGGATTTCATACACACTCAACATCATCATATCAAGGTTCTGAATCCATTCTAACAACATAATGTGGTAGTAGAACTGAACTAGGCTTGTATCCATCAAACTTATAAGGTACTACTGATTAGTAACACGTGATCCTGATAGAGAGAATAGATCCTAATTCCTTAACCCCCGGTAGAAGAATGGACTGACTCAGATCAGAATGTCATAAGATAAAGGAGTAAAAAGAGCCTTACTTTCCAACCCACAAACAATTCCCCTACATATAACTAAAGAATTTCTAGACTCAACATCGACCAGTTTGGCTTGGAGAACCTACAGGCAGTCCGGCTCTGATGCCAACGCTGTCAGGACCCCGACTCGATGTCACATCGATCTAGCCGGTAACACCTCATATCACCTTGCGGCCTCACGCACGGTATCCCCACGGGTGTCGCCTTACCTTTGCCCAGGACCGTTTGCGCCTTTTGGCTCACGTATATGATAGTGTCGCTAGCATCCATATGATAAAGAGCCCGGGCTGACATGACTAGTCGTAAACCCAAAGTGGCACAGACTTACAGGGACAGGCATCCATGACCCAGCTTCGAACGTGTCGGTCATCAGCAAGTGGGTCCGGGCTGTAGCACTGGGCTAGCAGGACTCCGGTAAACCGGGCTGTAGCGGGCTAAGAGGACTCCGGTACTCAAAGCGTGACATTTCCCCGAAGGGACAGACACAGGAACGAAGAAGGACACATGCCGGCCAGCCTAAGTGTTCCAGAGCAGTAGCAAGCTACCATGGCTCAGCGGTAACACTAGGAGACATTTCCCGATAAGAGAGGCTACTAAGGATAAACAACTAGATAGTCAGATCCCACACATACCAAGCATTTCAATCATACACACAATATGCTCGATATGTGCAAATACAACGAAGCATCACAACATGACTCTACGACACAAGTACTTTATTTAAGGCTCAGGGAGCCATACATAACATACACAAAGGTACGGGTCTCACGACCCAACATACAAGTCATACAGTCATACAAACCAGCAGCGGAAGTAACTTGTCTGAGTACAGACAACTAGTAAAATAAAAGAGGCTTGGAAAGCCTAACTATACTACGTGGTCCTTCACAAGCTCAGGGTCACCACCTGGGTCTTTAGCCTACTCGTTGAAGTCAACGTCTACATAGAACCCATCAGAAGGGGTTGTAGCGTCTTCTGTAAAAATGTAGATTATAGCAACATGAGTACAAAGGTACTCAGCAAGACTTACATCAGATCCTACATACATGCATGTTATCAAGAAGGGTTGGTGGAGTTATTGCAGCAAGCCAGCTTTGACTCTTGGCTAGACTATCCTACGATACTCCAACTTGAAATGGTTTTGCGCACACGAGTCCACTACTCACCAATTCAATACACTACCGAGGATTCGCCTCCGTCTTCCTACGGAAGAGCCATCCTAGACACTCACACTTATCTTGAGGCTTTTAACAGTTTCCATTTACTTGTCTATGAACTGTATAGGCAACCAAGTAGTCCTTTACCGCGGACGCGGCTATTCGAATAGATCATGTTAACCCTGCAGGGGTGTACTTCTTCATACACGCTCTCACCACTTACCGTCGTTTACACGACATGTACTCGGCAACCTTCAAGCGGAAGCCCAACGTGGGTGTCGGCCACGACCTACCTAATCACCTAAGCCTCCAGTCCAGGTTTATCGCCTATCCAGGTTCCATCCGCAGGGAGTCCGGCCGAGGTTTCCCATACGGCCCCGAACGATGTGAACAGGGTTCCCGAGATACCTAACGGGTATTCGGTACACCGTGCCACGTACCTACCGCATCACAGCCCACCCCTACGGTCAGCGCTGTCCACGGCCTCCAGTAGGCTACAAACACCAGAAACTACTTGCAACTCCTGGACGGAGAACTAGGGTGAATAAGAAGCCGAGAGGGTCCATTGGTTTCGGGCCCAATGCATGGTAGTAGCTGATTCTTAAATCACACATACAGATCTCAGTGCTTAGGGTCGGCTTCAATGAAACAACCCACCATGTACTCCTACATGGCCTCTCATCGATACCTTTACCAAATCGTGTTCACCACACCACTCTCATTACCGACATAAACATTTCACTCTAGCCCATCACCCAGATGAACCAGACCTGACACGACTCTAAGCATAGCAGGCATAGCAAGGTAGGAACAACACATACATATGGCTCAATCAACTCCTACACATGCTAGTGGGTTTCATCTAGTTACTGTGGCAATGACAGGTCATGCAGAGGAAATGGGTTCAACTACCGTAGCACACAGCAGTTTGAAACGCGTTGTCTTAATGCAGTAAAAGAGAGCAGGAGCGAGAACATGGGATTGTATCGATATGATCAAATGGTTGGTTGCTTGCCTGATGGTCGATGCACTGATACGGTTCTTCGTTAGGGTAATCACGGTACTCCTCGGAGGCAGAACCTGTCGCAAAGGACACCGATACACAACCATCACCAAACAATGTGCAACAATATGATGCATGCATGAAACATGGCAATATGAGTGTGTTGGGCTAATGCAACTAAAACCAGAAGGGTTTGAACAAATTTGAATCAAAGATTCAAATTTTAACTCAAACATGGCCCTTTAAAGTGCTTTTCCTTGTTCTGCTTAAAACATCAATTTAACTTGTTTGATCATGCATGAAAATAGTACAGATGGATAGATTGGATTTTTCTGATCATTTTTCATATATAATTTGTCCAATTTGGAGTTACAGAATAAAAGTTATGAATTTTTGAAGTTTGAATTATATTCTGGAATTTCCTGATTTAAATTAAATCCAGAAATATAATTATTGCGCCAGCATGACGTCAGCATGACATCAGTGGTCAACTGCGGCTGGCTGGAGTCAAACCTGACGTGTGGGGCCCACACGTCAGTGACAGGGGGGTTAAACAGAGTTAGTTTAATCCTAATTACTAATTAGTGGCACTGGGGCCCATTGGTCAGTGTCAGGGGGTTAACTAACAGTGGTTAGCGCTAATCCTAATTAGCTACAGGGCTGGGCCCACCTGTCAGGGACTCAGGGGGGGTTCCTGCCGTGGTCAAAGTGGGTCAAACCCACCGGCGACGTGACGCCGGCGAGGCCCGAGACGGCGGCGCGATGCGGGATTGCGCTACAGGGCACGGGCGAGGCCGTGCTTGGGCTCGTTGGAGAGCTCTTGCTCCCGCGCGTCGAACAGTGGTGGTGGCCGGGCCTGAGGTGGCCGGAGTCGACGGCGGCGAGCTCGGCTGCGGCCGCCGGAGTTCGGGTGCGGTCGGAGTCGACGTTGCAGGGGGTTTGGGGAGGCGTTGGTGTGTGCTGCGTGCTCCTAGTGAGGCGTGGAGCACGATAGGGTGCTCGGTTGGGCGCTACGATGATCGTGGCCACGACGGAGACATCGCCGGCGGCGTGGAGCTCTCGGCCAAGGTGGGGCTAAGGCCTAGAGGTCGAAGGAGACCAGGGGAGAAGGGGGAAACGACTCGGGGGCTCACCGCGGTTGCAGTGGGCGTCGAAGCGGGCTCGGGGACGCGCTGGAGACGGCGAATTCGACGGCGATGATGGTCGGAGCCCGAAGAGGGGAACGGCGACGTGGCGGCAATACAGGGCTTCCGGAGGCCCGTGGAGCGGTGGGGAGGAAGAGGGGGTTGTGGCGGAGCTTCTGAGCTAGTCGGGGGAGCGAGGGGTGGCCGGAGACGGCTGCTAAGGCGAACGGCGGCGACGGTGGTGTTCGGCCGTGTGAGAGAGAGAGCGAGGGAGAGGAGGGGAGAGCCGAGGGAGAGTGAGAGAGAGCAGGGGGACGGCGTGGCGTCGTCCAGGGGCATCGAGGCGAGGAGGGGAGGGCAGGCAGGCAGGGAGAGAGGTGGCGTGGCGCGGTGGCGCGCGCGCGCGCCAGCCACACTCCCCTCCCTCTGTCGGGACGAAGACGACAGAGGAGGGAGACGGGCTGGGCCGCCTGCTGGCTGGGCCGGCCAGCTGGCTGGGCTGCACAGGGAGGAGCCCAGGTAAGCTTCTCCCTTTTATTCTTTTCTGTTCTGTTTTTATTTAATATATCTGCAACTTTGTTGAATTTAGTAAAATACCTAGGCAACTTCAAAAATCACCAAACTATTCCTAGCCCATAGTTGGATTATTTCCAACATGAAACATTTTAGTTTGGAGATATTTGAGCATTTAAATATTTTATATAATTTTAAATGCCCAAATTCAAATATTTATGATTTAATTCAAAACCCTAGGATGGCCTAGGAAAATGTGCACCACTTTTGGCAGAGGTTCTGAACCAAGACAAAAATGATGGGCATTTTAGAAGGGCATTTCAGGTTCATTGAAAATTATTTTAGTAACCCTAGTTGGTTTCAGAGGGGACTGGGGGTTCTGTCATCCCCATTTCAAGTTTCTGATGAAAGAGTAAACATGATGCAACACTCTAATGCATGACTAGCTAGGGTGTGACACAGATGCAATACTTATTCTCGATGCTCTGAAACCCTTTCACCCTCTGTTTCAGACATCGAACAATTGTCCATCCGCTTGAAGCTTCTTATTGCACCTTCTAGCCTTGCTCTCGATGACTTCTTGAATTTCAACTCGAGAGATGCCTCTATGCCATGTTCGCGAGATAGCCCCCAGGTACCTATCTTGTGTTCAGCTCCGTCCTTCCCGAGTCTTTTCCCCTTACTCCACCCCTTAAATCTCGGGACAAGATTTCTTGTAGTGGAGGAGAATTGTGACGCCCGGATACTTAAGCTACAGTAATCCCCTGCTAATGATGCCATCTCATCATATTACTGTTGCTAATCGCTTGATCCAAATCTTAGTTCAAACTCAAATTCAAATTAAAGCTCCAAATTCAAAATTCTCAAACGTGCAAAATAAAAAGTTCAAAGTGTGGCAAATAATCCCTAGATATTTTCATGTTGAAACCAACATTTTTGCAACTCCCAATTTGACCCTGGGAATTTATTCTCTGGTCCAGCAGCATTTTAAATGGCCTTTTATTTTTCTAAAAATGCTTGAACAATTCCTTTGGCTCTAAAACTTTTTATGCAACACCACAATGTTGTTCTTGAATTGTGTGCTAGTTTTCATGTTTGACTAAATTCATTTCCGTCACTCAAGTTAATACGAATCAGTAGCTAACTTAAATACATAAAAGGGAAAATAGGAAATTAATGTGCATTTGGGCCCTAGTGACCACATAGCAGTTTCGGCCCAACCCACACCCCACTTGCCCCCCCATCTCCAGCTACAGAAGCAGGGGTGGGCGTGGTGCTCATCCACCGGCGCCATTGCCGGTGATGCACACGCGCCGGCCATCTGCCGTCTCCCCCGGGGCTATAAGGCAGCCCCGACGCCCTCCTCTCTCCCTTGACGAACCCTAGATTGGGCCTGACCCCCCTGGACCTCACATCTCTCTCTCCCCTTGCTCCCTCTCTGCTTTCCCCTCGCCCAAGCGCCGCCATGGCACCGCCGCCGTAACGCACGCGGCCCCCGTCACCACCTCGCCTTGCCTCCACGCCAAGAAGGACCGCCTCGACCTCCTCTTCCTCCCTGGTGAATCACCCGAGCAGGAGCGCCTCTGCATTGTCCCCTACGTCGCCGTCTTCAACCACGGCCACCGCACGCCATCGCCGATTCCGTCGCCATCGACCCTCACCGAGCCCACTGCCGTCCCCTACAGGCTCCCGGTGAGCCGCGCGTTCCCTCCCACTTTTCTCCTCTGCTCTCGTTGCCAATCATCACCGTAGTCGCCGCCAGACGTAGCCCCGGTCGACGCGCTCACTGACCCGTCGCCGTGCCCTCGTGCGTGCTTGCCCGCACGTGGCTGTGCCCCCCCGCCGAGCCCATCGTTCTGCTGCCACCCCTGCTGAACCGCTGCTACTCGCGCCGCCTGCCGGAAGCCCCTGCCGGCCGCGCCTCACTGCGCCTCTCCGCTCACCCCACAGCTGTGTGCTGCTGGTGGTGCCGCTACCCTCGCCTCCGCCCGGCCACGCCCTGACGCCGCCCTCATCGCTCCACGGCCTCCGGGGCTCCTGTCACTGGCTGCGCCCCCCCTTCACACTGCGCTGGACGGTGGCCTCGCCGGAGGCCACACCCGGCCGCGGAGCCCGAGCCCCCTGGTGCCGTGCGTGCCCAGGTCCGGCCTCCACGGGCGCCCGCCTACTAACCCTCTCGCCCAGCGCCCGCTAGGCCAGCCAGGGCCACTAATCAAGGGGCTCCACGACCCTTTTTCTAAAAAAAAGATACACAAAAAGTATTATAAAAATAATTATGACTAATTAATTAATTAATCATTTAATTAACTTAATTAAAGTTTGTTTAGTTAACTTAACCTGCTAATTAAACTACCTAATTTGTAATTAGTCAGATGAGTCTATGACAGGGGGCCCCACCCCCTGTTGACCAGTCAAATTTTGACTGGTCAACCGGGACCCCCTGGTCCACCCGTAAGCCACTGGGTACACTTTTGTGTACACTGTGCTGGGTGCACCTAGCTTTTTAGCATTTATTTTCGTATTAAAATTAATTTCAGAATATATTTAAAACTTTGAAAAATTAATAGAAATTAAACCCTAGCTCGGATGAAAAAGTTTTCTACATGAAAGTTACTCAGAATTTCGATACGAATCCGAATACGCAGTCCATTCGCCCGCCACATGTCCCTATCATAGCACACGTCGAACCTTTCCCCTCCGGTTCATCTGTCTGACAGACGTCCGGAACCGGGAAAACTTTCCCGGACGTTTCCCCCTTCGCCAGTATCGCCTAGCGCTGCGTTAGAACACGTCTAGCTCTGGTTGTTGTCCTGTTATGCACTTGCCTGCTATGTATTTACTGTTTATTCCCCCCTTCTCTCCGGTAGACCCCGAGACCGATGCCGATGTCCCTGTGATCGACTACATCGACGACGACCCTCCTTCTTGTCTGAGCAACCAGGCAAGCCCCCCCTTTGATCATCCCGACATCGCCCATTCTATACTCTCATGCTTGCATTAGATTTTGCTACTGTTATTGTTTTCTCCTATACTGATGCATAGCCTACTTTTGTACCTGCTTATTGTTACTTACCTGCTTATCCTAAAGTTCTTAGTATAGGTTGGTTAGTGATCCATCAGTGACCCCCACCTTGTCCTTGTTGCCCCTGCTTCATCATCGACGCCTCGATCGACGTGATCGACAACCAGAGCCCCACACCTCACATCACATCACGCCCCTTTAGTTGCTCAACTCTGCAGAGCTACTATCGAGTGCCGAGGGTGATCCCTCATAACGCACTCCTGATGATAATTCTGTAGTGTAGCTATTCGGTCGTGGTCATCGAGGGTGATTTCCTCTTTCACCATTCCCGATACGGCTCTGTCGTTCAACACCTCAAGTGTGAACCTCGAGGGTGGTCCCTCTTACGTTCACCTTGATGATTACATTGAGTGGAATCCACTGGGGGTGATTCCTCGGGTTTTCCCCTTGATGTTTGGACACACGGTTACCTTGACTTTACTTGAGACCTTTGGGAAAGTCGGGCGGGCCCGGAGAGCACCCACAAGATCATGACATGGCACGGCCGGGCATTCTAGGCCCTTGTCGTAAGTCCACGAGACGGGGCGACGGGGTCACTTTCGATCGTGAGTCTCTGCTCGTCTCCGCAAGCTAATAATACACTATGGTTTGGGTATTTGTTCTGAGTTGGCCTCTAGCCTTTACGCACTAACCACCACACGAGAATAGATATGGGCCTCGGCATTGTGGTATCAGCCGAAGCTTTGTCAGACGTCCAGTTCAGCATTGTGGGCCTGTCGGGCCAGTGCCATCCAGTATGAGGTGGCGCTCATCCCGGCTCATCGCACAACTACCCGGAGTGCAACAGGCGATGGGCCCAGACCCCGGAGTGCTTAGGATGTAGACCGGCGAGGACCTCTCTGCTGAGCCTAGGTAGGGCTGCGACGTGTTGATCTTCCGAGGGCGGGCATTGACCCTAGAAAGGTGTGTTCGGCCAGAGTGATCGAGCGTGTTGGGTAACATGGTGCACCCCTGCAGGGAAGTTATATATTCGAATACCGTGTCCACGGTAATGGACGTTCAGACTTATATCCTGATCTTATACAACTACAAATGGATACTTGAGATATGTGGCTCCGGGATTGCTTTCTCGCAGGGAGTCGAGGAAGGATCTCTGGGCATTAATGTTACAACATGTTTGTTAATTATAAACTGCTATTCTTTACTTTCTACATGCTGCAAGATGCTCGGAGCTGCTTGAAGATGCTAGTCTTTGATAGGCTAGGCCTTTCCCCTCTATTCTGGCATTCTGCAGTTCAGTCCACAGATACAAACCTTCCATTTGATACCAATGCATACTTAGTATAGATCTGATGCTTGCGAGTACTTTGGATGAGTACTCACTGTTGCTTTGCTACCCCTTTTCCCCCCTTCCTTCTTCTTTCCGGTTGATGCAACCAGATGGTGGATCCCTGGAGCCAGATGCCACCGCTGATGGATGCTGCTACATGAGGACCGCCGACGACCAGGAGTAGTTAGGAGGTCCCAGGTAGGAGGCCTTGCCTCTTCGATCTTTGTTGCTTTTGTGCTAGCCTTCTTAAGGCATCCTTGTTTAACTTATGTCTGTACTCAGATATTGTTGCTTCCGCTGACTCTTGTGCTTTCGAGCTTATGTTTTCGAGCCCTCGAGGCCCCTGACTTGTAATATAAAGCTTGTATTATTTTAGTTTGTGTCTAGAGTTGTGTTGTGATATCTTCCCGTGAGTCCCTGATCTTGATCGTACACGTTTGCGTGTATGATTGGTGTATGGTCGAGTCGGGGGCGTCACAAGTTGGTATCAGAGCCGACTGCCTGTAGGATCCCCCTTTCCAACTCCTTGGCCGAAGTTGAGTCTAGTCTTTGAAAAACTGTTTCACTAACATGGTTGTGCGGCTTACGGGCCCACGTTGCCATTGGGTGGTATTAGAATCTTTTACTCCTTG
Organism: Triticum aestivum; assembly: GCF_018294505.1. NCBI lineage: Eukaryota > Viridiplantae > Streptophyta > Magnoliopsida > Poales > Poaceae > Triticum > Triticum aestivum. The sequence continues at coordinate 380,815,254 of NC_057795.1, read as the reverse complement.
TCTATACTCTAGGACTCTAATCTCACTTCTATTCTGGTTAAATGGTTTTGTTAACTCTAACTCTAGGTTCTCGTAAATACTTTCTCCCGGAGAGCCCCTCACACCAGATGATTGCTTGGTGCACTAGAAGATCATGAAGATACTCTCTGATGTTTTATCGAGTCCCTCGTACCCTTCACCATTGCGATCCCTAACACCGATAAATCCTGATGCGTAACTACCTTCGTTGTCGTTCATACCTTCATCCCCAGTTGCTCTTGTTATTACAAGATGTCCTGAAATACTCTTCGATGTTCCGAGGATCCTTTATGCTTACTGCCGTGCAGTCCTTGCCGCATGAATACCCCTATGGATAATTACTCGCTCTTATCGAGTATCCATTCATCCCCAATTATTCTTATGCTTCATAAGATACTTGGTAATATAATCCCGGGTGTCGGGAGCCCCAGCCTATGGAGCTAGGGGTTGCACCAGCTCCGCAATGGTTCCTTCCAAGGGCCCAGAAGCCCCAGAGTCCTGAGCCTCTGGCGGGGCCAGGCCTCCGGAGGAATCCTTGGCAGTTGACAAAGACGCCACCCCGTCTCCGCACTCGGGGCGCACCGGCAGGGTCGATCAGGAGAGGAGCCACAAAGACGGGATTCTCGCGGGGTCCCTCAATACCCTCTGGAAGCAACGCCCACTCATCGAACAAGGGCATCTGCCCCGCAAAGGCCGCTTTGTTCAAGCACAGATAGTGAAGACAGCCACCTCCGGAAAGTCAGCAGGCTCAGGCTCACTGGTCAGGAGCTTGAGCACCATGCTCAAGGTATCGGCAGCAAGCGACGGCTTCTGCAGCCTCATCGGATCTTCGGCGCCTGTGAAGTCCCACATCGGGCGAGAATGGCGCTGAAGGGGAGCAATGCGCTGCTTCACAAATTCCTTCACCACCATTGGCGTAGTCACCCCCAGGTCCCGGAGCCTCGCCAACCTCCTCCAGACGAAAGCAAGATGCTGATCAGAGAGCTTCTCATGGCGCCAACCAGAACTGGGCGAGGCCGGAGACCCCGGAATCGTGAGTAGGGGGCTGAATGCGCGGGCGTCCATCAGAAGTCACTGCTTCCGGAATCTCTTCGCGATGGGCGAGAGCTCGAAGTCAATCCCTGAGCCAGCGGTCGCGGCCATGGCTTTGAAGGACACACACCCAGAGCGTTGGCGGGCGTCCACCAACCGAAGCAGGAAGAAATGGCGAAACAAGGCCACGGAGGGAGTAATGCCCACGATGGCCTCATAGATGAAGACGAAGACGGCAAGGAGGATGATGGAGCAAGGGTCCAGATGCAGCAGATGGATCTGGTAATGCGACATCACGGTATTGAATAAAGGGGAGAAGGGAGGAATAAACCCAACAAGAAGAGCATGGAGATAGATGGGGATCTCAATGGCACTCATCTCTCTGGTTCGCCAAGACGCAGGGCAGACAACAGTCGCCTTCCCCTCATTGGAGTCAGCAGCGAGCGCATGGCGAACCTTATCCACCCCCTCTTTGTTGATCACCGTCGACTGCTCGAGGGCTGGCCAGTGCGAGCAGCTTTCCTTTCTTCTTCCTCGGCTTGGGAGCCATGGCGAGAACTAGGAGGAGACAAGGCGCCGGTATCGATCTATGGACGCTGCGGCAAGATTGGAGGGGAGGAAGCGAGAGCCGGGCGCAGAAATTTGCGAAGGGCGAGCTGCTCTAGCAATGGGCGACTGCTGGGCCTGCCGGATATCAAAGCAGCATGGGGAAGCGGAGTCACCCACGTCCCATCAACCTCCACGTGTTTCCAAGGCTGCAGGCGGTTAGGGCCCGCGGCGCTCCTCACTTGCCCTTTGGCTTCGCCTAGAAGCCAAGTACGAGCGCGCCTTGGGACCGGGGGATGCTGTCGGCGTCCTGGACTTGGGGGTATCCAGTCCTTCCTGCCTGCGGCCCACCACGTGACTCCATCAATGGCCTGGTATGGCCCAGCTTCAGCACCAACACCGCAAGACCCTCACGAGGGGCCAAGCCTTGCGAGGTGGACAATGCCAAGACCCCCGAAGGAGTTGGCCTCCTCAGGAGGGTTCCTGAGGGGCGGGGAGTTCTATGCAGCTACCTCATGAGGCTCAGCTGATGTGAGCCATGACGACCAAGGCTAGGCGGGCACCAAGCGGGCGCCAGGCGGGCGCAGAGCGCAGGTTTCCTCTTCCGTGCAAGGGAGGTAAGCCACAGGCGCAGGGTCCCGAGGAATCAGCCAAAGGTTTCCATTCTGGTGCAACAAGACCAAGAATGCCAGGACGACAGGACAGAGGTCATCACCGAGCCCACCGCAGCGTCACGACCAAAGGCTTTTCGCAGGCGAAGACTAATTTTGTCAGGATAGACTGTACTACTTGTTTGGGAAGAGGACCAAGGCCACTATATATAGGACTAGCCACCACCATAGGAAGGGGAGATCAATTCCAGCTCGAGCGCACACCAGCTCAAGAACACCTCACCTCCTGACGCTTGTTCATCCTCTATACTTGTTCATCCATAGCCCCTCGAGGAAATCGACCACACCACACTTGAGTAGGGTATTACACCACAATGGTGGCCTGAACCAGTATAAATCTCTGTGTCTTTGTATCTCTTTGAGCTCAACGCGTTAGGCCAAGGTAGATCACGAGTAGGCAGGCTGGACAGGTTGAGATCTCCGCATGCACCCCAGAGTTTGAACCTCTCACGTGTTGCCAGATCTCGAAATCCGATAGTGCCTACCGCAGCACAGCCCACCCCTCGAGTCAGCGCTACGCACGGTCTCCAGCAACTACAAACACCAGAAACTACTTGCAACTCCTGGATGGAGGACAAGGGTGGCTAATAAGTCGAGAGGGTCAATTAAGGATCCCAATGAGTGGTAGTAGCTGTTCATGGATCACAAACACAAAACTCAGTTCCTGAGGACGACTTTAATGAGACAACCCACCATGTACTCCTACATGGTCTCTCACCACTACCTTTACTAAATCGTGTTCACACACTTAGCTCACACACAGTAGGACATGTTCATCACCATTCCGATTCATCCCCGATGAATCAGACCTGACTCAACTCTAAGCAGTAGCAGGCATGACAAACAAGCATCAATGAGTAGGCACATCAGGGCTCAAACAACTCCTGCTCATGCTAGTGGGTTTCATCTATTTACTCTGGCAATGAAAGGTCATGCAGAGGAAAAGGGGTTCAACTACCGCAGCAGGTAACAGATAAATCGTTGTTTTCCTAATGTAGTAAGAGATAGCAGGGGCGAGAGAGTGGGATTGTATCGGAATGAACAAGGGGGTTTTGCTTGCCTGGCACTTCTGAAGATAGTATAGTTCTTCATCGGTGTCATCGATCTCATTGTCGGAACACGTCTATGGAGAGGGGACAAATATCGACAAACATGGAAAAACACAATCAATGCAATGCACAATATGATGCATGATCATGACATGGCAAAATGAGTGTGTTGGGCTAATGCAACTACAACTAGATGGGCTTGAGCCATTTTGAGCCAAAGGTTCAACCCCAAACTCATCTTATGAACTTAAATAGTGCTTTATCATGTTTTTTACTAAACAACAAGGTTAAGTTGTTTAATCATGCATGAAACCAGAACAGATGGATAGATTGGATTTTTCTGATCATTTTTCATATATATAAATCTTTGCATTTGGAGTTACAGATTAATTTATATGATTTTTAGAAGTTAGCACTATTTTCTGGAATTTTCTGAATAAGAATAAATCTAGAAAAGCCATTACTGCATCAGCAATGCGTCACTATGACGTCAGCAGGTCAACATGGCCGGTCCAGGTCAAACCATACTAGTGGGGCCCACTAGTCAGTGACACAACTAACTAACAAAGTTAGTTAGTGTTAGGTTAAGCACTAACCTAGGTTAAGTAGGGCCTGGGCCCACATGTCAGTGCCTAAACTAACTGTTAGGGTTAATTAGCACTAAACTAAATCTAACCAAGATTTAATAGGGGCGTGCTCATGCATCACTGACCCTAGGGGTCAAACATGGGTCAAACCCGGGTCAAACTCGCCGGAGTTGACCCGTGGCCCGTCGCCGGCGAGGCCAGGGATGGCGGAGGTGCTTGGAATCACTCCTCCAGTGACCAAATGACCTGCGGAGGGCATCTACGCGTAGCCCAGGCTCTTGCGCATCCAAAGCAACAAGCGACAGTAGCTGGGGTGGCCGGAACTAACGACGACGAGCTCTTTTGCGGCCACTGGAGTTCGGGCGGAATCTGGTTTGGCGTTATGGTGCATGGGAGGGGGATCTGGTGGGTGCAACGTGCTCCTGGGGGTGCAATGAGCATGCTGACAGGCTCAGACGCGGGTGGCAGCAGCTGAGGCCGTGGCGGTGCCATGGACGACGGTGGAAGCTCTCGGGCTCGATGGAAGCGACGACTACGTGACACGAATGAGCAAGGTGAGAGAGGGGAATGAAGGAGAAGCTAACGGCGAGTCAGACAAGCGACTCTGTGGGCTCGGGGAGGGGCTGGTGCGACGGAAGCTCACCGGCGATCTTGGTGGCCGAGAGGTTGAAGACGGTGCAGTGTCGGTGTTGCAGTGCGTCCCGGCTCGCTTGGCTCGGTGAGGATGATGAGGGCAACGTTTCGGAGCTCGTGGACATGTCGAGAGGGCAAGGGGGAGGCGGTGGCTGCGGCAACAGTGAGCAGCGGCGACAACTGTGCTTGGATGTGCTCGGGAGAGGGAGCAGAGGAGGGGTAAGAGGTCGGGAGAGAGTGAGATAGGTCGGGGGGGTGTCGTGGCGTCTCCAGAGGATCGCGGAGGAGGCCAGGCAAGCAGGAGGTGGCCGGGGGCGGCGTCGGCACTCGCCACCGAGCTGTTTCGGGGCGAGGGGGAGGAAGACGACATGGAGGAGGAGGTGGGCTGGGCTGCAGATGGGCCAGCACAGGAGCTGGGCCGGTTGGTGGCCCTAGGTGGGCTGCGCAGGTGAGGCCAGGTAAGTCTCTCTCTCTCTCTCTCTCTCTCTCTCTCTTTTATTTCCTGTTTTCTATTTCTTCTGCAGCTTTAGGGCTTTATTAAAAATACCAGAACAAACCCAAAAATCATGAAACTGCTCATGGCTACTGTTTAAAATATATCCAATAGTAAACATTTTAGTTTATGATTATTTGGACATTTAAATATTTTATAGCATTTAAATGTCCAAATGCAAATAACATATGATTTAGTCCAGTGACCTTATGATGTCCTAGAAAAGTGTACACCATTTTTGTTAGAGGTTCTAGACCAAGGCAAAGATGATGAACATTTTAGAAGGGCATTTCAGGTTCATTGAAAAGGATTTTAGTAAACCCTAGTTGGATTAAGGCGGTGCTGGTGGTTCTGTCGTCCCCATTTCAAGTTTCTGAGAGAAGTAAACATGATGACATGAGTGAAGGAAATATGCCCTAGAGGCAATAATAAAGTTATTATTTATTTCCTTATATCATGATAAATGTTTATTATTCATGCTAGAATTGTATTAACCGGAAACATAATACATGTGTGAATACATAGACAAACAGAGTGTCACTAGTATGCCTCTACTTGACTAGCTCGTTAATCGAAGATGGTTATGTTTCCTAACCATAGACATGAGTTGTCATTTGATTAACGGGATCACATCATTAGGAGAATGATGTGATTGACATGACCCATTCCGTTAGCTTAGCACTTGATCGTTTAGTATGTTGCTATTGCTTTCTTCATGACTTATACATGTTCTGTAACTATGAGATTATGCAACTCCCGTTTACCGGAGGAACACTTTGGGTGCTACCAAACGTCACAACGTAACTGGGTGATTATAAAGGAGTCTACAGGTGTCTCCAAAGGTACATGTTGGGTTGGCGTATTTCGAGATTAGGTTTGTCACTCCGATTGTCGGAGAGGTATCTCTGGGCCCTCTCGGTAATGCACATCACTATAAGCCTTGCAAGCAATGTAGCTAATGAGTTAGTTACGGAATGATGCATTACATAACGAGTAAAGAGACTTGCCAGGTAACGAGATTGAACTAGGTATTGAGATACCGACGATCGAATCTCGGGCAAGTAACATACCGATGACAAAGGGAACAACGTATGTTGTTATGCGGTTTGACCGATAAAGATCTTCGTAGAATATGTAGGAGCCAATATGAGCATCGAGGTTCCGCTATTGGTTATTGACCGAGAATAGTTCTAGGTCATGTCTACATTGTTCTCGAACCTGTAGGGTCCGCACGCTTAAGGTTTCGATGACAGTTATATTATGAGTTTACATGTTTTGATGTACCAAAGGAGTTCGGAGTCCCGGATGAGAGCGGGGACATGAAGAGGAGTCTCGAAATGGTCGAGACGTAAAGATTCATATATTGGATGATATGGTTAGGCCAAGGGGTCAAGCCCATGAGGCTTTAGGTCAGTGCAAAAGGAGTTTTGCGGAGGCCAGGGGGCCATACGCCGAAGACCCTGGCGTGTGGCCCTGGGCCAGACGCCGAGGCCCATGGCGTCTGGGCCAGACGCCATGGATTGTGGCGTTTGGTCCTGGAGTCCGAGTGGGACTCTTACCTTTCGGGCAAAACCGACTTTGAGGAGGCTTTTGCTCCAAGTTTTGACCCCGGGGCTCAACTTATTAAATAGAGGGCAGGGCTAGCACCAAAGACACAACAATTGATCCCTTGATCTTAGCCGTTGCGGTGCCCCCTCCACCATAGTCACTGATAATATCGTAGAGGTGCTTAGGCGAAGCCCTGCGACGGTAGAACATCAAGATCGTCACCACGCTGTCGTGCCGACGGAACTCTCCCTCGACACTCGGCTGGATCGGAGTTCGAGGGACGTCATCGAGCTGAACGTGTGCTAGAACTCGGAGGTGCCGTAGTTTCGGTGTTTGATCGTTCGGGCCGTGAAGACGTACAACTACATCAACCGCGTTGTGCTAACGCTTCCGCTTATGGTCTACAAGGGTATGTAGACAACACTCTCCCCTCTCGTTGCTATGCATCACCATGATCTTGTGTGTGCGTAGGAATATTTTTGAAATTACTACGTTCCCCAACAGTGGCATCCGAGCCTGGTTTTATGCGTAGATGTCATATGCACGAGTAGAACACAAGTGAGTTGTGGGCGATACAAGTCATACTGCTTACCAGCATGTCATACTTTGGTTCGGCGGTATTGTGAGATGAAGCGGCCCGGACCGACATTACGCGTACGCTTACGCGAGACTGGTTTCACCATTACGAGCACTCGTGCTTAAAGGTGGCTGGCGGGTGTCTGTCTCTCTCACTTTAGTTGAACCGAGTGTGGCTACGCCCGGTCCTTGCGAAGGTTAAAACAACACTAACTTGACGAACTATCGTTGTGGTTTTGATGCGTAGGTAAGAACGGTTCTTGCTCAGTCCGTAGCAGCCACGTAAAATTTGCAACAACAAAGTAGAGGACGTCTAACTTGTTTTTGCAGGGCATGTTGTGATGTGATATGGTCAAGACATGATGCTATATTTTATTGTATGAGATGATCATGTTTTGTAACCGAAGTTATCGGCAACTGGCAGGAGCCATATGGTTGTCGCTTTATTGTATGAAATGCAAACGCCCTGTAATTGCTTTACTTTATCACTAAGCGGTAGCGATAGTCGTAGAAGCAATAGATGGCGTAACGACAACGATGCTATGATGGAGATCAAGGTGTCACGCCGGTGACGATGGTGATCACGACGGTGCTTCAAAGATGGAGATCACAAGCACAAGATGATGATGGTCATATCATATCACTTATATTGATTGCATGTGATGTTTATCCTTTATGCATCTTATCTTGCTTTGATTGACGGTAGCATTTTAAGATGATCTCTCACTAAAAATTATCAAGAACTGTTCTCCCTGAGTATGCACCATTGCGAAAGTTCTTCGTGCTGAGACACCACGTGATGATCGGGTGTGATAGGCTCTACGTTCAAATACAATGGGTGCAAAACAGTTGCACACGCGGAATACTCGGGTTAAACTTGACGAGCCTAGCATATAACAGATATGGCCTCGGAACACGGAGACCGAAAGGTCGAGCGTGAATCATATAGTAGATATGATCAACATATTGATGTTCACCATTGAAACTACTCCATCTCACGTGACGATCGGACATGGTGTAGTTGATATGGATCACGTAATCACTTAGAGGATTAGAGGGATGTCTATCTAAGTGGGAGTTCTTAAGTAATATGATTAATTGAACTTTAATTTATCATTAACTTAGTCCTGGTAGTATTTTGAAAATTATGTTGTAGATCAATATCTTGCGTTGTTGCTTTCATATGTTTATTTTGATATGTTCCTAGAGAAAATTATGTTGAAAGATGTTAGTAGCAATGATGCGGATTGGATCCGTGATCTGAGGTTTATCCTCATTGCTGCATAGAAGAATTATGTCCTTAATGCACCGCTAGGTGACAAACCTATTGCAGGAGCAGATGCAGACGTTATGAACGTTTGGCTAGCTCAATATGATGACTACTTGATAGTTTAGTGCACCATGCTTAACGGCTTAGAATCGGGACTTCAAAGACGTTTTGAACGTCATGGACCATATGAGTGCTGGAAATATGCCCTAGAGGCAATAATAAATTGATTATTATTATATTTCCTTGTTCATAATAATCGTTTATTATCCATGCTAGAATTGTATTGATAGGAAACTCAGATACATGTGTGGATACATAGACAACACCATGTCCCTAGTAAGCCTCTAGTTGACTAGCTCGTTAATCAATAGATGGTTACGGTTTCCTGACCATGGACATTGGATGTCGTTGATAATGGGATCACATCATTAGGAGAATGATGTGATGGACAAGACCCAATCCTAAGCCTAGCACAAGATCATGTAGTTCGTATGCTAAAGCTTTTCTAATGTCAAGTATCATTTCCTTAGACCATGAGATTGTGCAACTCCCGGATACCGTAGGAGTGCTTTGGGTGTGCCAAACGTCACAACGTAACTGGGTGGCTATAAAGGTACACTACGGGTATCTCTGAAAGTGTCTGTTGGGTTGGCACGAATCGAGATTGGGATTTTGTCACTCCGTGTAAACGGAGAGGTATCTCTGGGCCCACTCGGTAGGACATCATCATAATGTGCACAATGTGACCAAGGGGTTGATCACGGGATGATGTGTTACGGAACGAGTAAAGAGACTTGCCGGTAACGAGATTGAACAAGGTATCGGTATACCGACGATCGAATCTCGGGCAAGTACCATACCGCTAGACAAAGGGAATTGTATACGGGATTGATTGAGTCCTTGACATCGTGGTTCATCCGATGAGATCATCGTGGAACATGTGGGAGCCAACATGGGTATCCAGATCCCGCTGTTGGTTATTGACCGGAGAACATCTCGGTCATGACTACATGTCTCCCGAACCCGTAGGGTCTACACACTTAAGGTTCGATGACGCTAGGGTTATAAAGGAAGTTTGTATGTGGTTACCGAATGTTGTTCGGAGTCCCGGATGAGATCCCGGACGTCACGAGGAGTTCCGGAATGGTCCGGAGGTAAAGATTTATATATAGGAAGTCCTGTTTCGGCCATCGGGACAAGTTTCGGGGTCATCGGTATTGTACCGGGACCACCGGAAGGGTCCCGGGGGCCCACCGGGTGGGGCCACCTGCCCCGGGGGGCCACATGGGCTGTAGGGGGTGCGCCTTGGCCTACATGGGCCAAGGGCACCAGCCCCTAGAGGCCCATGCGCCAAGATATAGGAAAAAGGGGAGAGTCCTAAAGGGGGAAGGCACCTCCGAGGTGCCTTGGGGAGGATGGACTCCTCCCCCCCTCTTAGCCGCACCCCTTCCTTGGAGGAAGGGGCAAGGCTGCGCCTCCCCCCTCTCCCCTGCCCCTATATATAGTGGAGGGGAGGGAGGGCATCCATACCTGAGCCCTTGGCGCCTCCCTCCCTCCCGTGACACCTCCTCCTCTCCCGTAGGTGCTTGGCGAAGCCCTGCAGGATTGCCACGCTCCTCCATCACCACCACGCCGTTGTGCTGCTGCTGGATGGAGTCTTCCTCAACCTCTCCCTCTCTCCTTGCTGGATCAAGGCGTGGGAGACATCGTCGAGCTGTACGTGTGTTGAACGCGGAGGTGCCGTCCGTTCGGCACTAGGATCATCGGTGATCTGAATCACGACGAGTACGACTCCATCAACCCCGTTCACTTGAACGCTTCCGCTTAGCGATCTACAAGGGTATGTAGATGCACTCTCCTTCCCCTCGTTGCTAGTCTCTCCATAGATAGATCTTGGTGACACGTAGGAAAATTTTGAATTTCTGCTACGTTCCCCAACAGTGGCATCATGAGCTAGGTCTATTGCGTAGATTCTTTGCACGAGTAGAACACAAAGTAGTTGTGGGCGTCGATATTGTTCAATATGCTTGCCGTTACTAGTCTTATCTTGATTCGGCGGCATCGTGGGATGAAGCGGCCCGGACCAACCTTACACGTACGCTTACGTGAGACCGGTTCCACCGACAAACATGCACTAGTTGCATAAGGTGGCTGGCGGGTGTCTGTCTCTCCCACTTTAGTCGGATCGGATTCGATGAAAAGGGTCCTTATGAAGGGTAAATAGCAATTGGCATATCACGTTGTGGTTCATGCGTAGGTAAGAAACGTTCTTGCTAGAAACCCATAGCAGCCACGTAAAACATGCAAACAACAATTAGAGGACGTCTAACTTGTTTTTGCAGGGTATGCTATGTGATGTGATATGGCCAAAAAGGATGTGATGAATGATATATGTGATGTATGAGATTGATCATGTTCTTGTAATAGGAATCACGACTTGCATGTCGATGAGTATGACAACCGGCAGGAGCCATAGGAGTTGTCTTTATTTATTTGTGACCTGCGTGTCAACTTAAACGTCATGTAATTACTTTACTTTATTGCTAACCGTTAGCCATAGTAGTAGAAGTAATAGTTGGCGAGGCAACTTCATGAAGACACGATGATGGAGATCATGATGATGGAGATCATGGTGTCATGCCGGTGACGATGATGATCATGGAGCCCCGAAGATGGAGATCAAAAGGAGCAAAGTGATGATGGCCATATCATGTCACTATTTGATTGCATGTGATGTTTATCATGTTTATACATCTTATTTGCTTAGAACGACGGTAGTAAATAAGATGATCCCTTACAACAATTTCAAGAAGTGTTCTCCCCTAACTGTGCACCGTTGCGACAGTTCGTGTTTCGAAGCACCACGTGATGATCGGGTGTTAGATTCTAACGTTCACATACAACGGGTGTAAGACAGATTTACACACGCGAAACACTTAGGGTTAACTTGACGAGCCTAGCATGTACAGACATGGCCTCGGAACACGGAGACCGAAAGGTCGAACATGAGTCGTATAGAAGATACGATCAACATGAAGATGTTCACCGATGATGACTAGTCCGTCTCACGTGATGATCGGACACGGCCTAGTTTGACTCGGATCATGTAATCACTTAGATGACTAGAGGGATGTCTATCTGAGTGGGAGTTCATAAGATGAACTTAATTATCCTGAACATAGTCAAAAGGTTTTTGCAAATTATGTCGTAGCTCACGCTATAGTTCTACTGTTTAGATATGTTCCTAGAGAAAAATTAGTTGAAAGTTGATAGTAGCAATTATGCGGACTAGGTCCGTAAACTGAGGATTGTCCTCATTGCTTCATAGAAGGCTTATGTCCTTAATGCACCGCTCAGTGTGCTGAACCTCGAACGTTGTCTGTGGTTGTTGCGAACATCTGACATACACGTTTTGATAACTACGTGATAGTTCAGTTAAACGGTTTAGAGTTGAGGCACCAAAGACGTTTTTGAAACATCGCGAAACATATGAGATGTTTTGAGGGCTGAAATTGGGATTTCAGGCTCGTGCCCATGTCAAGAGGTATAAGACCTCCGATGACTTTCTTAACCTGCAAACTAAGGAGAAAAGCTCAATTGTTGAGCTTGTGCTCAGATTGTCTGAGTACAACAATCATTTGAATCGAGTGGGAGTTGATCTTCCAGATAAGACAGTGATGGTTCTCCAAAGTCATTGCCACCAAGCTGTTAGAGCTTCGTGATGAACTATAACATATCAGGGATAGATATGATGATCCTTGAGGTATTCGCGATGTTTGACACCGCGAAAGTAGAAATCAAGAAGGAGCATCAATTGTTGATGGTTGGTGAAACCACTAGTTTCAAGAAGGGCAAGGGCAAGAAGGGATACTTCATGAAACGGCAAATCAGCTGCTGCTCTAGTGAAGAAACCCAAGGTAAAACCCAAACCCGAGACTAAGTGCTTCTGTAATAAGGGGAACAACCACTAGAGCAGAATTACCCTAGATACTTGGTAGATAAGAAGGCTGGCAAGGTCGATAGAAGTATATTGGATATACATTGTGTTAATGTGTACTTTGCTAGTACTCCTAGTAGCACCAGGGTATTAGATACCGGTTCGGTTGCTAAGTGTTAGTAACTCGAAACAAAAGGCTACGGAATAAACGGAGACTAGCTAAAGGTGAGCTGACGATATGTGTTGGAAGTTTTTCCAAGCTTGATATGATCAAGCATCGCACGCTCCCTCTACCAAAGAGATTGGTGTTAAACCTAAATAATTGTTATTTGGTGTTTGCGTTGAGCATAGACATGATTGGATTACGTCTATCGCAATACGGTTATTCATTTAAGGAGAATAATGGTTACTCTGTTTATTTGAATAATACCTTCAATGGTCTTACACCTAAAATGAATGGTTTATTAAATCTCGATCGTAGTGATACACATGTTCATGCCAAAAGATAGTAATGATAGTACCACCTACTTGTGGCACTGCCACGTAAGTCATATCGGTATAAAACGCATGAAGAAGCTCCATATTGATGGATCTTTGGGCTCACTCGTTTTTGAAAAGTTTGAGACATGCGAACCATGTCTATTGGTGTATATGCATGAAGAAACTCCATGCAAATGGACCGTTTTGACTCACTTGATTTTGAATCACTTGGGACATGCAAATCATACCACATGGGCAAGATGACTGAAAAGCCTCGTTTTCAGTAAGATGGAACAAGATAGCAACTTGTTGGAAGTAACACATTTTGATGTGTGCAGTCCAATGAGTGCTGAGGCATGCAGTGAATATCGTTATGTTCTTACTTCACAGATGATTCGAGTAGATGTTGAGTATATTTACTTGATGAATCACGAGTCTGAATTATTGAAAGGTTCAAGTAATTTCAGTGTGAAGTTGAAAGATCGTCGTGACAAGAGGATAAAAGATCTATGATATGATCATAGAGATGAATATCTGAATCACGAGTTTGGCACAGAATTAAGACATTGTGGAAATTGTTTCACAACTGATACAGCCTGGAACACCATAGTGTGATGGTGTGTCCAAACGTCATAGTTGCACCCTATTGGATATGGTGCATACCATGATGTCTCTTATCGAGTTACCACTATCGTTCATGGGTTAGGCATTAGAGACAACCACATTCACTTTAAATAGGGCACCACATAATTTCGTTGAGACGACACCGTATGAACTATGGTTTGGAGAAACCTAAGTTGCCGTTTCTTGAAAGTTTGGGGCTGCGACGCTTATGTGAAAAGGTTTCAGGTTGATAAGCTCGAACCCAAAGCAGATAAAATGCATCTTCATAGGACACCCAAAAACAGTTGGGTATACCTCCTAATTCAGATCCGAAAGCAATAGGGATTGTTTCTTGAATCGGGTCCTTTTCGAGGAAAGGTTTCTCTCGAAAGAATTGAGTGGGAGGATGGTGGAGACTTGATGAGGTTATTGAACCGTCACTTCAACCAGTGTGTAGCAGGGCACAGGAAGTTGTTCCTGTGGCACCTACACCAATTGAAGTAGAAGCTTATGATAGTGATCATGAAACTTCGGATCAAGTCACTCCCAAACCTCGTAGGGTGACAAGGATACGTACTACTTCAGAGTGGTACAGTAATCCTGTCTTGGAAGTCATGTTGCTAGACAACAATGAACCTACGAGCTATGGAGAAGCGATGGTGGGCCCGGATTCCGATAAATGGCTCAAGGCCATAAAACCCGAGAGAGGATCCATGTATGAAAACAAAGTGTAGACTTTGGAAGAACTACTTGATGGTCGTAAGGCTGTTAGGTACATATGGATTTTGAAAGGAAGACAGACAATGATGGTAAGTGTCACCATTGAGAAAGCTCGACTTGTCGTTAAGATGTTTTTCGACAAGTTCAAGGAGTTGACTACGATGAGACTTTCTCACTCGTAGCGATGCTAAGAGTCTGTTGGAATTATATTAGCAATTACTGCATTATTTATGAAATCTTGCAGATAGGATGTCAAAACATTGTTTCCTCGACGATTCTTGAGGAAAGGTTGTATGTGATACAACCGGAAGGTTTTGTCTATCCTGAAATATGCTAATAAGTATGCAAAGCTCCAGCAATCCTTCTGAGGACTGGAGTGAGCATCTCGGAGTTGGAATGTATGCTTTGATGATGATCAAAGATTTTGGGTGTATACAAAGTTTATGAGAAACTTGTATTTCCAAAGAAGTGAGTGGGAGCACTATAGAATTTCTGATGAGTATATGTTGTTGACATATTAATGATCAGAAATGACGTAGAATTTCTGGAAAGCATATAGGGTTATTTGGAAAGTGTTTTCAATGGAAAACCTGGATTAAGCTACTTGAACATTGAGCATCAAGATCTATAAGGATAGATCAAAACGCTTAATAGTACTTTCAAATGAGCACATGCCTTGACGTGATCTTGAAGGTGTTCAAGATGGATCAGTCAAAGAAGGAGTTCTTGCCTGAGTTGTAAGGTATGAAGTTAAGACTTAAAGCTCGACCATGGCAGAATAGAGAGAAAGGAACGAAGGTCGTCCCCTATGCTTAAGACATAGGCTCTACAGTATGCTATGCTGTGTACCGCACCTGAAGTGTGCTTTACCATGAGTCAGTCAAGGGGTACAAGAGTGATCCAAGAATGGATCACAGGACAGCGGTCAAAGTTATCCTTAGTAACTAGTGGACTAAGGAATTTTCTCAATTATGGAGGTGGTAAAAGAGTTCGTCGTAAAGGGTTACGTCGATGCAAGCTTAACACCTATCCGGATAGCTCTGAGTAGAGATACCGGATACGTATAATGGAGCAACAATTTAGAATAGCTCCAAGTAGAACAGTTATTTGGAATAGCTCCAAATAGAACGTGGTAGCTGCATCTAGGAGATGACATAGAGATTTGTAAAGCACACACGGATCTGAAAGGTTCAGACCCGTTGACTATAACCTCTCTCACAAGCATAACATGATCAAACCCAGAACTCATCGAGTGTTAATCACATGGTAAATGTGAACTAGATTATTGACTCTAGTAAACTCTTTGGGTGTTAGTCACATGGGGATGTGACCTTGAGTGTTAATCACATATCGATGTGAACTAGATTATTGACTCTAGTGCAAGTGGGAGACTGTTGGAAATATGCCCTAGAGGCAATAATAAATTGATTATTATTATATTTCCTTGTTCATGATAATCGTTTATTATC
This sequence comes from Triticum aestivum, assembly GCF_018294505.1. Classification (NCBI taxonomy): domain Eukaryota; kingdom Viridiplantae; phylum Streptophyta; class Magnoliopsida; order Poales; family Poaceae; genus Triticum; species Triticum aestivum. Next base: position 380,799,622 of record NC_057795.1, on the reverse strand, counting down.
CATGCTAGAATTGTATTGATAGGAAACTCAGATACATGTGTGGATACATAGACAACACCATGTCCCTAGTAAGCCTCTAGTTGACTAGCTCGTTAATCAATAGATGGTTACGGTTTCCTGACCATGGACATTGGATGTCGTTGATAACGGGATCACATCATTAGGAGAATGATGTGATGGACAAGACCCAATCCTAAGCCTAGCACAAGATCATGTAGTTCGTATGCTAAAGCTTTTCTAATGTCAAGTATCATTTCCTTAGACCATGAGATTGTGCAACTCCCGGATACCGTAGGAGTGCTTTGGGTGTGCCAAACGTCACAACGTAACTGGGTGGCTATAAAGGTACACTACGGGTATCTCTGAAAGTGTCTGTTGGGTTGGCACGAATCGAGATTGGGATTTTGTCACTCCGTGTAAACGGAGAGGTATCTCTGGGCCCACTCGGTAGGACATCATCATAATGTGCACAATGTGACCAAGGGGTTGATCACGGGATGATGTGTTACGGAACGAGTAAAGAGACTTGCCGGTAACGAGATTGAACAAGGTATCGGTATACCGACGATCGAATCTCGGGCAAGTACCATACCGCTAGACAAAGGGAATTGTATACGGGATTGATTGAGTCCTTGACATCGTGGTTCATCCGATGAGATCATCGTGGAACATGTGGGAGCCAACATGGGTATCCAGATCCCGCTGTTGGTTATTGACCGGAGAACATCTCGGTCATGACTACATGTCTCCCGAACCCGTAGGGTCTACACACTTAAGGTTCGATGACGCTAGGGTTATAAAGGAAGTTTGTATGTGGTTACCGAATGTTGTTCGGAGTCCCGGATGAGATCCCGGACGTCACGAGGAGTTCCGGAATGGTCCGGAGGTAAAGATTTATATATAGGAAGTCCTGTTTCGGCCATCGGGACAAGTTTCGGGGTCATCGGTATTGTACCGGGACCACCGGAAGGGTCCCGGGGGCCCACCGGGTGGGGCCACCTGCCCCGGGGGGCCACATGGGCTGTAGGGGGTGCGCCTTGGCCTACATGGGCCAAGGGCACCAGCCCCTAGAGGCCCATGCGCCAAGATATAGGAAAAAGGGGAGAGTCCTAAAGGGGGAAGGCACCTCCGAGGTGCCTTGGGGAGGATGGACTCCTCCCCCCCTCTTAGCCGCACCCCTTCCTTGGAGGAAGGGGCAAGGCTGCGCCTCCCCCCTCTCCCCTGCCCCTATATATAGTGGAGGGGAGGGAGGGCATCCATACCTGAGCCCTTGGCGCCTCCCTCCCTCCCGTGACACCTCCTCCTCTCCCGTAGGTGCTTGGCGAAGCCCTGCAGGATTGCCACGCTCCTCCATCACCACCACGCCGTTGTGCTGCTGCTGGATGGAGTCTTCCTCAACCTCTCCCTCTCTCCTTGCTGGATCAAGGCGTGGGAGACATCGTCGAGCTGTACGTGTGTTGAACGCGGAGGTGCCGTCCGTTCGGCACTAGGATCATCGGTGATCTGAATCACGACGAGTACGACTCCATCAACCCCGTTCACTTGAACGCTTCCGCTTAGCAATCTACAAGGGTATGTAGATGCACTCTCCTTCCCTCGTTGCTAGTCTCTCCATAGATAGATCTTGGTGACACGTAGGAAAATTTTGAATTTCTGCTACGTTCCCCAACAATGAGATGTTCCAGGAATTGAAGTTACTATTTCAAGCAAATACCCGAGTTGAGAGATATGAAGTCTCCAACCAGTTCTATAGCTAAAGGATGGAGGAGAATCGCTCAACTAGTGAGCAAGTGCTCAGATTGTCTGGGTACTACAATCGCTTGAATCAAGTGGGAGTTAATCTTCCAGATAAGATAGTGATTGACAAAGTTCTCTAGTCACCATCACCAAGTTAGTAGAACTTCGTGATGAACTATAGTATGCAAAGGATGACGAAAATGATTCCCGAGCTCTTCGTGATGTTGAAATCAACGAAGGTAGAAATCAAGAAAGAACATCAAGTGTTGATGATTGACAAGACCACTAGTTTCAAGAAAAGGGCAAAGGGAAAGAAAGGGAAACTTCAAGTAGAATGGCAAACAAGTTGTCACTCCCGTGAAGAAGACCAAAGCTGGACCAAAGCCTGAAACTGAGTGCTTACACTTCAAAGGAAATGGTCACTGGAAGCGGAAATGCCCTGAATATTTGGTGGATAAGAAGGATGGCAAAGTGAACAAGGGTATATTTGATATACATGTTATTGATATATGCCTTACTAGTGTTTATAGTAACCCCTGAGTATTTGATACTTGTTCGGTTGCTAAGATTAGTAACTCGAAGCAGGAGTTACAGAATAAACAGAGACTAGTTGAAGGGGTAGTGACGATGAGTGTTGGAAGTAGTTCCAAGATTGATATGATCATCATCACACTCTCCCTAAACTTTTGAGATTTCTGTAGAACCTAAATAAATGTTATTTGGCGTTTGCGTTGAGCATGAATATGATTTGATCATGTTTATTGCAAAACTGTTATTCATTTAAAATCAGAGAATAATTGTTGTTCTGTTTACATGAATAAAACCTTCAAATGGTCATACACCCAATGAAAATAGTTTGTTGGATCTCGATCGTAGTGATACACATATTCATAATATTGATGCCAAAAGATGCAAAGTTAATAATGATAGTGCAACTTATTTGTGGCACTGCCGTTTGGGTCATATCGGTGTAAAGCGCATGAAGAAACTCCATAAAGATGGATCTTCGGAATCACTTGGTTATGAATCATTTGATGCTTGCGAACCGTGCCTTTTGGGCAAGATGACTAAAACTCCGTTCTCCGGAACAATGGAACAAGCTACTGACTTATTGGAAATAATACATACCGATGTATGTGATCCAATGAGTGATGATGCTCGTGGCAAGTATCGTTATTTTCTGACCTTCACAAGATGATTTGAGCAGATATGGGTATATCTACTTGACGAAACATAAGTCTGAAATAGTTGGAAGGTTCAAAGAATTTCAGAGTGAAGTGTAAAATCATCATAACAAGAAAATAAAGTTTCTGCGATCTGATCATGGAGATGAATATTTGAGTTACGAGCTTGGTCTTCAATTAAAACAATGTGGAATAGTTTCACAGCTCACGCCACCTGGAATACCACAACGTTATGGTGTGTCCGAACGTCGTAACCGCACTTTATTTGATATGGTGCGATCAATGATGTCTCTTACCGATTTACCAATATCGTTTTGGGGTTATGCATTAGAGACAGCTGCATTCACGTTAAATAGGTCACCATCTAAATCCGTTGAGACGACACCGTATGAACTATGGTTTAGCAGTAAACCTAAGCTGTTGTTTCTTAAAGTTTGGAGTTGTGATGCTTATGTGAAAAAGGTTTTCAACCTGATAAGCTCGAACCCAAATCGGAGAAGTGCGTCTTCATGGAATACCCAAAGGAAACTGTTGGGTACTCCTTCTATCACATATCCAAAGGCAAAACATTTGTTGCTAAGAATGGATCCTTTCTAGAGAAGGAGTTTCTCTCGAAAGAAGTGAGTGGGACGAAAGTAGAGCTTAATAACGTAATTTGTACCTTCTCCCGAATTGGAAACTAGTTCATCACTGAAATCAGTTCCAGTGATGCCTACACCAATTAGTGAGGAAGCTAATGATGATGATCATGAAACTTCAAGATCAAGTTACTACCAAAACCTCGTAGGTCAACCAGAGTAAGATCCGCACCAGAGTGGTACGGTAATCCTATTCTGGAAGTCATGTTACTAGACCATGATAAACCTACGAACTATGAGGAAGCGATGATGAGCCCAGATTCCGTGAAATGGCTTGAGGCCATAAAATCTGAGATATGATCCATGTATGAGAACAAAGTATGGACTTTGATTGACTTGCTCGATGATCAGCAAGCCATGTTAAATAAATGGATCTTCAAGAGGAAGACAGATGCTGATAGTAGTGTTACTATCTACAAAGCTAGACTTGTCGAAAAAGGTTTTTGACAAAGTTCAAGATGTTGAATACAATGAGATTTTCTCACTCGTATCGATGCTTAAAAGTCTGTCCGAATCATGTTAGCAATTGCCACATTTTATGAAATCTGGCAAATGGATGTCAAAACTGCATTCCTTAATGGTTTTCTTAAAGAAGAGTTGTATATGATGCAACCAGAAGATTTTGTCAATCCTGAAGGTGCTAACAAAATGTGCAAGCTCCAGCGATCCATCAATGGACTGGTGCAAGCATCTCGGAGTTGGAATATATGCTTTGATGTGTTGATCAAAGCATATGGTTCTATACAGACTTTTGGAAAGGCCTGTGTTTACAAGAAAGTGAGTGGGAGCTCTGTAGCATTTCTAATATTATATGTGGATGACATTGTTGATTGGAAATGATATAGAAATTCTGGATAGCATGAAAGGATACTTGAATAAGAGTTTTTGAAAGAAAGACCTCGGTGAAGCTGCTTACACATTGAGCATCAAGATCTATATTGATAGATCAAAACGCTTGATAAGATTTTTCAATGAGTACATACCTTGATAAATTTTTGAAATAGTTCAAAATGGAACAGTCAAAGAAGGAGTTCTTGCCTGTGTTGCAAGGTATGAAGTTGAGTAAGACTCAAGACCCGACCATGGCTGAAAATAGAAAGAGAATGAAAAGTCATTCCCTATGCCTCAGTCATAGGTTCTATAAAGTATGCTATGCTATGAACCAGACCTATTGTATACCTTGCTCTGAGTTTAACAAAGGAATACAATTTTGATCTAATAGTAGATCACTGGACTGCGGTCAAGAATATCCTTAGTGAGGACTAAGGAGATATTTCTCGATTATGGAGGTGATAACAGAGTTCGTTGTAAAAGTTACATCGGTGCAAACTTTTACACTGATCCAGATGACTCTAAGTCTCAATCTGGATACATATTGAAAGTGGGAGCAATTAGCTAGAGTAGCTCCGTGCAGAGCATTGTAGACATAGAAATTTGCAAAATGCTTACGGATCTGAATGTGACAGACCCATTGACTAAAATTATCTCACAAGCAAAACATGATCACACCTTAGTACTCTTTGGGTGTTAATGACATAGCGATGTGAACTAGATTACATACTCTAGTAAACCCTTTGGGTGTTGGTCACATGTCGATGTGAACTATGGGTGTTAACCACATAAAGATGTGAACTATTGATGTTAAATCACATGGCGATGTGAACTAGATTATTGACTCTAGTGCAAGTGGGAGACTGAAGGAAATATGCCCTAGAGGCAATAATAAAGTTATTATTTATTTCCTTATATCATGATAAATGTTTATTATTCATGCTAGAATTGTATTAACCAGAAACATAATACATGTGTGAATACATAGACAAACAGAGTGTCACTAGTATGCCTCTACTTGACTAGCTCGTTAATCGAAGATGGTTATGTTTCCTAACCATAGACATGAGTTGTCATTTGATTAACGGGATCACATCATTAGGAGAATGATGTGATTGACATGACCCATTCCGTTAGCTTAGCACATGATCGTTTAGTATTCTGCTATTGCTTTCTTCATGACTTATACATGTTCCTGTAACTATGAGATTATGCAACTCCCATTTACCGGAGGAACACTTTGGGTGCTACCAAACGTCACAACGTAACTGGGTGATTATAAAGGAGTACTACAGGTGTCTCCAAAGCTACATGTTGGGTTGGCATATTTCGAGATTAGGTTTTGTCACTCCGATTGTCGGAGAGGTATCTCTGGCCCCTCTCGGTAATGGACATGACTATAAGCCTTGCAAGAAATGTAGCTAATGAGTTAGTTATGGAATGATGCATTACGTAACGAGTAAAGAGACTTGCCAGTAACGATATTGAACTAGGTATTGGATACCGACGATTGAATCTCGGGCAAGTAACATACCGATGACAAAGGGAACAACGTATTTTGTTATGCGGTTTGACCGATAAAGATCTTCGTAGAATATGTAGAAGCCAATATGAGCATCCAGGTTCCGCTATTGGTTATTGACCGAGAATAGTTCTAGGTCATGTCTACATTGTTCTCGAACCCGTAGGGTCCGCACGCTTAAGGTTTCGATGACAGTTATATTATGAGTTTACATGTTTTGATGTACCGAAGGAGTTTGGAGTCCCGGATGAGATCGGGGACATGACGAGGAGTCTCTAAATGGTCGAGACGTAAAGATTCATATATTGGATGATATGGTTAGGCCAAGGGGTCAAGCCCATGAGGCTTTAGGTCGGTGCAAAAGGAGTTTTGCGGAGGCCAGGGGGCCAAACGCCGGAGACGCTGGCGTCTGGCCCTGGGCCAGACGCCGAGGCCCATGGCGTCTGGACCAGACGCCATGGATTGTGGCGTTTGGTCCTGGAGCCCGAGTGGGACTCTTGCCTTTCGGGAAAAACCGACTTTGAGGAGGCTTTTGCTCCAAGTTTCGACCCCGGGGCTCAACATATAAATAGAGGGGCAGGGCTAGCACCAAAGACACAACAATTGATCCCTTGGATCTCTTAGCCGTGTGCGGTGCCCCCCTCCACCATAGTCCACCTCGATAATATTGTAGCGGTGCTTAGGCGAAGCCCTGTGACGGTAGAACATCAAGATCGTCACCACGCCGTCGTGCTGACAGAACTCTCCCTCGACACTCGGCTGGATCGGAGTTCGAGGGACGTCATCGAGCTGAACGTGTGCTAGAACTCAGAGGTACCGTAGTTTCGGTGCTTGATCGGTCGGGCCATGAAGACGTACGACTACATCAACCACGTTGTGCTAACGCTTCCGCTTATGGTCTACAAGGGTATGTAGACAACACTCTCCCCTCTCGTTGCTATGCATCACCATGATCTTGTGTGTGCGTAGGAATTTTTTTGAAATTACTACGTTCCCCAACAGTGGCATCCGAGCCTGGTTTTATGCGTAGATGTCATATGCACGAGTAGAACACAAGTGAGTTGTGGGCGATACAAGTCATACTTCTTACCAGCATGTCATACTTTGGTTCGCCGGTATTGTGAGATGAAGCGGCCCGGACCGACATTATGCGTACGCTTACGCGAGACTGGTTTCACCGTTACGAGCACTCGTGCTTAAAGGTGGCTGGCGGGTGTCTGTCTCTCTCACTTTAGTTGAACCGAGTGTGGCTACGCCCGATCCTTGTGAAGGTTAAAACAACACTAACTTGACGAACTATCGTTGTGGTTTTGATGCGTAGGTAAGAGTTATTACCTTTAGTGGCAAAAAGAATTACTTTTGATATAGAGATCACTGAGACTCTTTATACCAGCCTAAGGCAATTCACCAACAATCATTTGGTGGGGTGCGAAGGATGGCATACCCAGACTAGAATGGATGATGTGGATTACCTTGTTGAAGACAACACAAGGGGTGCTTTTTCTTATCACCGGGAATGGATGGAACCCAAGGTAGGATGGCACAATGGTGGTGCAAGATGGGAACAAAATGCAAATGCTGGGAATGATTCTATTAACTGGAAAGAAGCTCAACAGTAGATAGTGATTCCACTATTGGAATGGTTATAGCTTAACCGAAGAAAACTGGGAGCAATCCCAGTTAGTGTTGGTGATAACATCTAGTGCTTGTGCATGCTCTCAAGAACTTGAGCATCTCCATATTCATCAAGGTTTTACCAATATCCGTGATAAGGATCCTGGCAACACAACATACCACCATGATGGATATTGGTGGAGGATGCATATGCAAAGGAAGATAACACTTCCTCAGATTTCACCTTAGCGAGGCCAAGGGGACAAAATCTGGACGATTGACCGAGAGACATTTATCACTCCGTTTCTAATGTTCTCCCTAATGTACTAGCGTATCCCATTCATAGATATGGTTTGATATCTGGAACATCAAGTAAAAGGTCGGACTTCGGGAACATAAAAATCCATAAGGGACAACTAGGGAGTAAATCCTACGAAATCCTTATGGGGAGGTGGCCAACTTCCTCAATTAAGATACTACAATAATAGGTCTTCCGGCTGGGTGTGTTGGCCATGAATCCACTTTACCGGGTTACAGAGAGACTAATATTGTAGTTCTTGGGAAACGTTCCAACCATCATATCTGCCTGAGATTCAGATTTGGTTGGTGTTAGGATATTCCAGACTCATCAAGTCTAGAAAGGAAAATGAAAGTTTGCAACGCAAATCGACGAGATGGTGTTGCGAGATTCTCGGGGAATGAACTACGATAGCAAGCTCCAAGACATGAGCGGGTTCTGCTACAAACATGTGAACACGCTGTCCCAGACAAGCTTAACCCCATAGTAGTCTTACAACGAAACACTACCGAGTTCAGGTTGGAAACCATCGTCAAGGATAACGAAGTCCTAACATAAGTCATGATTCTTACAAAGGAACTTCTTCTCCTTGAACAAATCAACCAGTGGCTTGGTGTGCTAGGGATACATATAGAATGGAGATGATCAGTCTATCAAACCATAGAATACTTCGCACCTACATGATTGATTTGGGATGATTCCAGAGGAGGTAAAAACATGCTTCCTCGAATTCACGACGGCAACTTGCATCCAAAGCACATGAATTAGAGGAAGTCACTTCTTTCATTCAACATATGCTTCATGAACGGGACATGAATATCAAGCTTATAGAAGTTTCCAATACTAGCTGGATGTTCGACACGAATCATGGAGGAGACAAAATACTACTGATGGGCTCAACAACAAGCCATCAAGATTTCCTTATAAATGGAATTCCACAATTATGTGAACAAGGTGTTAGCATTGGTCAGACCGAAAGAATATAATGGTGTATGCTCGAGGAAACAACCACGGGTAACACAACATTACGAATATCGTTGGTTCTGACTTGATTTGATGATTGCCCATATGCAAATCAAAGATTTGGGTAAGACAATAGATTCAACAATTGACACGAGGATCAATCAATGGAGATATCATCTTTCTTCAACACACACACCAAATATCCCTTAAGATGAACTAAGTCGGACAAGCTTTTATCTTTCAACTCTCCAAGTTGTTGTTCAGCTTAACCAACTAGCTCAGGGGTACCCAACACAGAATCTTGGAGAAGGGGTGGTTACAAGGAACCAACTAGATCACAAGCTCAACATAGCGGTCAGGTGACAACCTGGTGATACTTCCAAGAAGATATCTGGAGAACCACGAACCACTGGTATGTTACTAAGCTCGGGAATGATCTTGCTTTTTAGGGCAAGATGATATGATCAAAAGAGCGAGGGTTTGACACAATCCTAACTCATTGATCGAGGAGTGCACCAGAATAAGAACTAGGTAGCACAATCAGTCTTAGAATGATGATTCAGTATCCAACACGCTAAGAATGAAGTTATTGTCCTTTTACTACCTAGCAACAAGGTTGCTGGGAGTATTGATTTCACACATCATAGTTCACCTGTCGGCATTCCGGTTGCAACAACACGGGAGCCAAGAAATGAATAATGAGGGTGAGAAGTATCACTGTATCAAGAGTTCATAGGATGGTGTACAATTACCACGATATTCTTGATGTAAATATGGTAATACTCCAAGGTAGAACAGAACAAGAGCTAGATTAGCATTTTGATCTGTGGAACATAACTGCTTTGACCCAATCCTAGAAATGGACAAGGTACTGGAGTTTGTTTCTCCTAGTCATTCCAAAATGGAATGGCTTGACATACCACAAGAATAGTAGGAACCGATGAACATGAATGCACACATACTCTTGACTATCAATTGATAGATGGAGGTCAGGACACAACCAAAGAGGGACAACTTAAGGAACATATAACCATCTGAGTTGTGGATGCATAGATTAGTATGTCGAACCAAGTTCAACATATTTCTTCCGGATAACTCATGCAGATAGGTAGAACTGGCAGAGTCCCTGCATGGAATCGAGAACTCGTCAAGAACACTCTGGTTGTGATCTTTGGTTCAAAGAACTTCTGCCATAAGTGGTTCATGGTATTTGGAAGAAGGAAATACCACGAACCTTGAGAACTAATTTAAAGGTTGCTAATAGCCTAAAGGAACAAGCAAACACTATCAACATGAGGTGAGTAGGGTGAGTCTCAGGTTCAAAGCCCATGAGTAGAATACCTACTAACTAAGTGGCATCACGGGATGCTTTTGAGAATAATGGCCAAAATCATCACACTGGGAACGCAAAGCATGGCTATCGTACTAGGTGATCCCCTAAGACACCTAGGGTCATAATAATAATTCCAACATATATGACAAGGCAATGAAGTACCTCAACACACTAGCTAGTGTGGTTAATCTGGCCAAAGGAACATCGGGAACAAGAAGAAGGGATTTGCAAATGCATCAGACTATTTAGAAACCTGGGATGACTCGGAAAACATGATGGCTATAAATGCTCAAAGATTTGGAACATTCTGCGAAAATGGTGGCATAAGCACTCAACATCTCAATATCAAGGTTCTAAGGTCAACTATGAACACACGGAGGTAGTAGAAAATGAACAGAGCCTTCAATCCATCAATCCTATAGGTCTACGGATTAGTAACACATGATCTTGATAGAAAGAAGAGAAAACCTAGTTCCTTAACCCCGTAGGAAAGATAGGATGACTCAGATCAGAAGGGCATAAGGTAAAGGAGTAAAAAGAGCCTTACATTCCCATCCACAATCAAATCCCTTATATAACTAAAGAATTTCTAGACTCAACTTCGACCAGTTTGGCTTGGTAATCCTACAGGCAGTTAGGCTCTGATACCAAAGCTGTCAGTACCCCGATCCTAAGTCACACTAGTCTAGCATGTAACACATCATATCACTTTGCAGACTCATGCACGGTATTCCCACGGGTGCCACCTTACCTGGCCCGGGACCGTTTGCACCTTTTGGCTCACATATATGATAGTGCCGCTAGCATCCACATGACAAAGAACCCGGGCCAACATGACTAGTCGTAAACCCAAGGTGGCGCTAACTTACAGGGACATGCATAGATGACCCAACAATGAACATGTCGATCAACAACATATGAACCCAAGTCATAGCAAGCTACGGGGACTTAAAGAATCAACGTGTGACATTTCCCCGAAGGGACATACACAGGGACGAAGAAGGACACATGCCGGCCAGCCTAAGTGTTTCGGAGCAGTAGCAAGCTACCATGGCTCAGTCGAAGCACTAGGAGACATTTCCCGGTAAGAGAGGCTACCAAGAATGAATAACTAGGTTGTTGGATACCACACATACCAAGCATTTCAATAATCATACACACAATATGCTCGATATGTGCAAATACAACATGGCATCACAACATGACTCTACAACTCAAGTATTTATTCAATAGGCTCCGAGGAGCCAAGTATTACAAACATGGGTCTCATGACCCAACATTCAGAGCATACAAACAACAAGCACATGTGGAAGCTTAACATGTTTGAGTACAGACAACTACAAATGAAAAGGGCTGAGAAGCCTGACTATCTACCACATCCTTCCGGGGGCACAAGATCATAGCTGAGGTAACAAGCTAAACACCGAAGTCCATGTAGTTCTACTAGTGAGACTAAAGTCTCTCTGCAAAACATAAATTAAGCAAACGTGAGTACAAATGTACCCAACAAGACTTACATCAGAACTAACTACATATGCATCAGTATCAACAAAGGAATGGTGGGGTTTAATTGCAGCAAGCCAGCTTTGACTCGGTGGCTATCCTGAACTACGACTGCACGTAACTCCTTTGAGGTGGCGCACACGAGTCCACATATTCACCATATCAATACACTACCATGGATCTGCTTCCGTCTCGCTATGAGAACGCCATCCATAGCACTTACACTTATCTTGCGCATCTTAGAGTATCCACTTTCACTTGTCTATGAACTGTATAGGCAACCCAGAGGTCCTTTACCGCTGACGCGGCTATTCGAATACATGATATTAACCCTGCAGGGGTGTACTTCTTCACACACGCTCTCTCCACTTACTGCCATGTACACGTCATGTATCTCGACAACCTTCAAGCGGAAGCCTGGAGAGGGTGTCGGCCTCGACCTTACTAACCACACAAGTCTCTAGTCCAGGTTTATCGCCTATTCAGGTTCCATCTGAAGGGAGTCCGGCTGAAATTTCCACATACGACCCCGAGCGATGTGAGTAGGGTTCCCGAGACACCAAACGGGCACCCAGTACATCGTGCCACGTGCCTATCGCATCACAGCCTACCCCTCGGGTCAGCACTGCGCATGGCCTCCAGTAACTACAAACACCAGAAACTACTTGCAACTCCTAGACAGATGACAAGGGCGGCTAATAAGTCGAGAGGGTCAATTAAGGATCCCAATGAGTGGTAGTAGTTGTACTTGGATCACAAACACAGAACTCAGTTCCTGAGGACGGCTTCAATGAGACAACCCACCATGTACTCCTACATGGCCTCTCACCGCTACCTTTACCAAATCGTGTTCATACACTTAGCTCACACACAGTAGGACATGTTCATCACCATTCTGATTCATCCCCGATGAATCAGACCTGACTCAACTCTAAGAAGTAGCAGGCATGACAAACAAGCATGAATGAGTAGGCACGTCAGGGCTCAAACAACTCCTACTCATGCTAGTGGGTTTCATATATTTACTGTGGCAATGAAAGGTCATGCCGAGGAAAAGGGGTTCAACTACTGCAACAGGTAACAGATGAATCGTTGTTGTCCTATAGCAGTAAAAGAGAGCAGGGAGAGAGAGTGGGATTGTATCAGAATGAACAAGGGGGTTTTGCTTGCCTGGCACTTCTGAAGATAGTATAGTTCTTCATCGGTGTCATCGATCTCATCGTCGAAACACATCTATCGAGAGGGTGCAAATACTGACAAACAAGGAAAAAGACAATCAATGCAATGCACAATATGATGCATGATCATGACATGGCAAAACGAGTGTGTTGGGCTAATGCAACTACAACCAGATGGGTTTGAGCCATTTTGAACCAAAGGTTCAACTCCAAACTCATCTTATGAACTTAAAATAGTGATTTATCATGTTTTGTACTAACCAACAAGGTTAAGTTGTTTAATCATGCATGAAACCAGTACAGATGGATAGATTGGATTTTTCTGATCATTTTTCATATATAAATCTTTGCATTTGGAGTTACCGATTAATTTCTATGATTTTTAGAAGTTAGCACTATTTTCTGGATTTTGCTGAATAAGAATAAATCCAGAAAAGCCATTACTGCGTCAGCATTGCGTCACTATGATGTCAGCAGGTCAACAGGGCCGGTCCATGTCAAATCTGACTAGTGGGGCCCACTAGTCAGTGACACAACTAACTAACATAGTTAGTTAGTGTTAGGTTAAGCACTAACCTAGGTTAAGTAGGGCCTGAGCCCACATATCAGTGTCTAAACTAACTGTCAGGTTAATTAGCACTAAACTAATTCTAACCAAGAATTAATAGGGGCGGGCCCATGCGTCAATGACCCTGGGGGGGGGGTCAAACAGGGGTCAAACTCGGGCCAAACTCACCGGAGTTGACCCGCGGCTCGTTGCCAGCAAGACCAGGGACGGCGGAGGTGCTCGGAATCGCTCCTCTGGTGACCAAATGACCTCGCGCATCCAAAGCAACAGGCGACAGCAACTGGGGTGGCCGGAGCTGACGGTGGCAAGCTCTTTTGCGGCCGCCGGAGTTCGTGCGGGATCGGGTTTGGCGTTATGGTGCACAGGAGGGGGAGCTGGTTGGTGCAACGTGCTCCTGGGGGTGCAATGAGCACGCTGACAGGCTCAGACATGGGTGGCGCAGCTGAGGCCGCGACGACGCCATGGATGGCGGTGGAAGGTCTCGGGCCTGATGGAAACGACGGCTATGCGGCACGAATGAGCAAGGTGAGAGAGGGGAAGAAAGGAGAAGCTCACGGCGAGTCAGACGAGCGGCTCGGTGGGCTCGGGGAGGGGCTGGTGGCGGCGGGAGCTCACCAGCGATCTTGGTGGCTGAGAGGTTGAGGACGGCGCAGTGTCGGCATTGCAGTGCGTCTCGGCTCGCTTGGCTCGGTGAGGATGACGAGGGTGACGTTTCGGAGCTCGTGGACATGTCAAGGTGTCAAGCGGGAGGCGGTGGCTCTGGCAGCAACGAGCGGCGGCGACGATTGCGCTCGGATGTGCTCGGGAGAGGGAGCAGAGGAGGGGGCAGAGGTCGGGAGAGAGTTAGATAGGCCGGAGGGTGTCGTGGCGTCTCCAGAGGATCGAGGAGGAGGCCAGGCAAGCAGGAGGTGGCCGGGGCGGCGTCGGCGCTCGCCACCGAGCTGCTTCGGGGCTAGGGGGAGGAAGACTACATGGAGGAGGAGGTGGGCCGGGCTGCAGATGGGCCAGCACAGGAGCTGGGCTGGTTGGTGGCGCCAGGTGGGCTGCACAGGTGAGGCCAGGTAAGTCTCTCTCTTTATCTCTTTTATTTCTTGTTTTCTAGTTCTTCTGTAGCTTTAGGGCTTTATTAAAAATACCAGAACAAACCCAAAAAACATGAAACTGCTCATTGGCTACTGTTTAAAATATATCCAACAGTAAACATTTTAGTTTATGATTATTTGGAAATTTAAAATATTTTATGGCATTTAAATGTCCAAATGCAAATAACATATGATTTAATCCAGTGACCTTATGATGTCCTAGAAAAGTGTGCACCATTTTTGTCAGAGGTTCTAGACCAAGGGAAAGATGATGAACATTTTAGAAGGGCATTTCAGGTTCATTGAAAAAGATTTTAGTAAACCCTAGTTGGATTAAGGGGGTGCTGGGAGTTCTTTCATCCCCATTTCAAGTTTCTGAGAGAAGTAAACATGATGACATGAGAATCAAGCAAAGGCAACAGGGGCTGAGCTAGGGCTGTGACACTAATAGAGATACTATTTCACCAATTGGGATTGTTAGAGATGTTGAAGTCTTGTGTGGGAAAGTTAAATATCCTACTGATTTTCTTGTTCTTGGTTCCCCACAAGATGACTTTTGTCCCATTATATTTGGTAGACCCTTCTTGAATACTGTTAATGCTAAGATAGACTACAAAAAGGATATTGTTACTGTTGGTTTAGGGGATATGTCTCATGATTTTAATTTTACTACATTTCATAGACAACCCCATGATAAAGAATTGCCTAGTAAAGATGAAATTATTGGTCTTGCTTCTATTGCCCTGCCTCCTAATGATCCTTTAGAACGATATTTGCTAGACCATGAAAATGATATGTTCATGAATGAAAGAAGGGAGATCGATGAAGTATTCTTTAAACAGAGACCTATTTTGAAACACAACTTGCCTATTGAAATCCTAGGGGATCCTCCTCCACCCAAGGGTGATCCCGTGTTTGAGCTTAAACCTTTACGTGATACCCTTAAATTTGCTTATATTGATTAAAAGAAGATATATCCTGTTATTATTAGTGCTAACCTTTCAGAGCATGAAGAAGAAAAATTATTGAAAACTCTGAAGAAGCACCATGCTGCTATTGAATATACTATTGATGATCTTAAGGGCATTAGTCCCACTCTGTGCGAACACAAAATAAAGCTAGAGAAAGATGCTAAACCAGTTGTTGATCACCAACGACGGTTAAATCCTAAGATGAAAGAAGTGGTAAGAAATGAAATACTAAAGCTTCTGGAGGCAGGTATAATTTATCCTGTTGCTGATAGTTAGTGGGTAAGTCCTATCCATTGTGTCCCTAAGAAGGGAGGTATTACTGTTGATCCTAATGATAAGGATGAATTGATCCCGCAAAGAATTTTTACAGGTTATAAAATGGTAACTGATTTTCGCAAATTAAATAACGCTACTAGAAAAGATCATTACCCTCTTCCTTTTATTGATCAAATGCTAGAAAGACTATCCAAACATACACATTTTTGCTTTCTAGATGGTTATTCTGGTTTTTCTCAAATACATGTGTCAAAAGAGGATCATGATAAGACCACTTTTACTTGCCCTTTTGGTACCTTTGCTTATAGACGTATGCCTTTTGGTTTATGTAATGCACCTGCTACCTTTCAAAGATGTATGACTGCTATATTCTCTGACTTTTGTGAAAATATTGTTGAGGTTTTCATGGATGATTTCTCTATGTATGTAACTTGTTTTGATGATTTCTTAAGCAACCTTGATGGAGTCTTGCAGAGATGTGAAGAAACTAATCTTGTCTTGAATTGGGAGAAGTGCCAGTTTATGGTTAATGAAGGTATTGTCTTGGGGCATAAAATTTCTGAAAGAGGTATTGAAGTTGATAAAGCTAAAGTTGATGCTATTTAAAAGATGTCGTGTCCTAAGGACATCAAAGGTATAAGAAGTTTCCTTGGTCATGCCGGTTTTTGTAGGAGGTTCATTAAAGACTTCTCAAAAAATTCTAGGCCTCTGACTAAACTCTTACAAAAGGATATTCCTTTTGTTTTTGATCATGATTGTGTAGAAGCATTTGAAATACTTAAGAAAGCCTTGATTTCTGCACCTATTGTTCAGCCACCCGATTGGAATTTACCCTTTGAAATTATGTGTGATGCGAGTGATTATGCTGTAGGTGCTATTCTAGGGCAAAGAGTGGATAAGAAATTAAATGTTCTCCAATATTCTAGTAAACCTCTAGACAGTGCCCAGAGAAATTATGCTACTACTGAAAAAGAATTTTAGCAATTGTGTTTGCTTGTGATAAGTTCAGACCTTATAATATTGATTCCAAAGTAACTGTTCACACTGATCATGCTGCTATTAAATACCTATGGAAAAGAAAGATGCTAAGCCTAGAATTATTAGATGGGTTCTCTTGCTACAAGAATTTGATTTGCATATTATTGATAGAAAGGGAGCCGAGAACCCCGTTGCAGACAAGTTGTCTAGGTTAGAAAATGTTCTTGATGACCCACTACCTATTGATGATAGCTTTCCTGATGAACAATTAGCTATCATAAATGCTTCTCGTACTGATCCATGGTATGTTGATTATGCTAATTACATTATTGCTAAATTTATACCACCTGGTTTCACATACCAGCAAAAGAAAAAGTTTTTCTATGATTTAAGAAATTACTTTTGGGATGACCCACACATTTATAAAGGAGTAGATGGTGTTATTATACGTTGTGTACCTGAGCATGAACGAGAACAGATCCTACGCAAGTGTCACTCCTAGGCTTACGGAGGACACCACGCGGGAGATAGAACTGCACATAAGGTATTGCAATCCGGTTTTTATTGGCCTACTCTCTTCAAAGATGCCCGTAAATTTGTCTTGTCTTGTGATGAATGTCAAAGAATTGGTAATATTAGTAGACGCCAGGAAATGCCTATGAAGTGTTCACTTGTTATTGAACCATTTGATGTCTGGGGCTTTGATTATATGGGACCTTTTCCTTCCTCTAATGGGTATACACATATTTTAGTTGTTGTTGATTACATTACTAAGTGGGTAGAAGCTATTCTAACTAGTAGTGTTGATAATAACACTTCTATTAAGATGCTTAAAGAAGTTATTTTTCCAAGGTTTGGAGTCCCTAGTTACTTAATGACTGATGGTGGTTCACATTTTATTCATGGTGCTTTTTGTAAAATGCTTGCTAAGTATGATGTTAATCATAGAATTGCATCTCCATACCATCCACAGTCTAGCGGTCAAGTAGAATTGAGTAAGAGAGATTAAATTAATTTTGCAAAATACTGTTAATAGATCTAGAAATAATTGGTCCAAGAAACTTGATGATGCATTATGGGCCTATAGAACTGCATATAAGAATCCTATGGGTATGTCTATGTATAAAATGGTTTATGGAAAAGCATGTCACTTACCTCTCAAACTAGAACACAAGGCATATTAGGCTATTAAAGAGCTCAATTATGATTTCAAACTTGCAGGTGAGAAGAAACTATTTGACATTAGCTCACTTGATGAATGGAGAACCCGGGCCTATGAGAACGCCAAACAGTTTAAAGAAAAGTTAAAAGATGGCATGAAAAAAGGATACAAAAGCGTGAGTTTAATGTAGGTGATTATGTTTGGCTATACAACTCTCTTTAAGATTTTTTGCAGGAAAACTTCTCTCTAAATGGGAAGGTCCTTACATCGTCGAGGAGGTCTATCGTTCCGGTGCCATCAAAATCAACAACGCCGAAGGCACAAATCCGAAGGTGGTGAACGGTCAAAGAATCAAACATTACATCTCAGTAATCCCATAAATGTCGAAACCAATGTTGTTGACACCGTAACCCTGGAGGAGTACATAAGGGATACTTTCCAGTTTGTTTCAGACTCCAAAAAGGAATAGGTATGTGGTACGATAAGTAAACCGACTCCAAAACAGTTCTAATAGCAATTTTTCTCCGTTCTGGAATATTTAAAAAAATAGGAAAAATAAGAAGTAGTCCGAAAGGGACATGAGGCATCCACGAGGGTGGAGGGCGCGCCCCCTGCCTCATGGGCACCTAGTGTGCCCTCTAGACTCCATTTTGTTGCACGATACTTCTTTTGGTCGGTAAAAAATCATTATATAATCTCCCGAAGGTTTTGAGCATCGTACCACGATGAAATCCTCTGTTTTTGTTTTGAGCTGTTTCTGCAGCAGATCTAGAGCAAGATGTCTTCTCAAGAGTCAGTCAGGGAGAGTCGGGTATCTCACCCGACACCGGGGCCAAGAGCAAACAGCGATACTGACCACTTTGGGCCATCAACAGAGGAAGAGATGGAGGCCGACTGGAAAATGATAGATGCCATGGAGGAGGATCAAGAAGTTACCTCTCGTCTCCAAGCCAAATTCATGATGGAGGAACTTCAGAGCTCAGCAATTCCAAATTCGGTCATCCCTCCCAATTCTAGATTTCTTTCTTATGAAAAATATGAAAAAGAGTGTTACTTGTTCTCCCACAGCTATGCAACATCCATGGGTGAAAGAAGCTTTAACCGTCGCGGGTAAACTCCACAAGGAAACAATGGACCTTAAGCAATAGGTCAATAAGCTCGAGGAAGAGAATCGTATCCTAAGGGGCATCATCGCCAAGAATATGACATCACCACCTCCGAAGAAAGAGACATAAACACATGGGTATGGGCACTCCCCTTGGCAACTGCCAAGCATGGGGGAGGTGCCCCGATATCGTATCACCATCACACTTCTATCTTTATCATTTTTCTTAGTTCGATCCTTTTGGTTATATCTTGATCTAGTAGAATAAAGTTTAGTATGATCTAGCTTTGAGTTTTTGTGTTGATCCCTATCTATGTAATTGACTCCGTGAGCTATATATAATAAATATTAGTTTTGAGTTGAGGGCTTTGCTATCTTGCTATGATCCCGAGGGAATAAAAGAAAAATAAAGAATAAAAAGAAATAAAAAGATCATATTGATCTTATGGAGAGTAATGACTTCACACATAAAGAGTATGATGAATAAAAGTTGTTGAGAGTTGACAAACATAGTTTTGGTCATCGTTGCAATTAATAGGAATTAATAAAGAAAGAGAGGTTTTCACATATAAATATACTATCTTGGACATCTTTTACGATTGTGAGCACTCATTAAAATATGACATGCTAAAAATTTGATGTTGGACAAGGAAGACAACGTAATGAGTTATGTTTGCATATATCCGAAATAAATTATATTATCATGGATCATCCAACATGTTGAACTTGCCTTTCCCCCTCATGCTAGCCAAATTCTTTGCACCAAGTAGAGATACTACTTGTGCTTCCACACATCCCTAAACCTAGTTTTGCCATGAGAGTCCACCTACCTACCTATGGATTGAGTAAGATCCTTCAAGTAAGTTGTCATCATTGCAAACAATAAAAATTGCTCTCTAAATATGTATGACTTATTAGTGTGAAGAAAATAAGCTTTATACAAGCTTGTGATATGGAAGAAATAAAAGCGACGGACTGAATAATAAAGGTCCCAATCACAAGTGGCAATATAAAGTGACATTCTTTTGCATTAAGATTTTGTGCATCCAACTATAAAAGCGCATGACAACCTTTGCTTCCCTCTACGAAGGGCCTATCTTTTATTTTTGTCTTCTACCTTACACAAGAGTCATGGTGGTATTCACCTTTCCTTTTTACACTTTATCCTTTGGCAAGAACTATGTGTTGGAAAGATCCTGATATATATATATCCACTTAGATGTAGGTTTTCATAAACTATTATTGTTGACATTACCCTTGAGGTAAAAGGTTGGGAGGCAAAACTATAAGCCCCTATCTTTCTCTGTGTCCGATTGAAACTTCATACCCATAAGTATCACGTGAGTGTTAGCAATTGTGAAATATTAAATGATAGTTGAGTATGTGGACTTTCTGAAAAGCTCTTGCATTGACTCTTTCTGATGTTATGATAAATTGCAATTGCTTCAATGACTGAGATTGTAGTTTGCTAGTTTTCAATGAAGTTTCGGATTCATACCTTACATTGTGAATAGGTTGTTACTTTAGCATAAGAAATTATATGACAATATTTATGTTGCCGTTCTAATAATGATCATGATGCCCTCATGTACGTATTTTATTTTATCGACACCTCTATCTCCAAACATGTGGACATATTTTTTTATATCGGCTTCCTCTTGAGGACAAGCAAGGTCTAAGCTTGGGGGAGTTGATACGTCCATTTTGCATCATGCTTTTATATTGATAGTTATTGCATTATGGGCTGTTACTACACATTATGTCACAATACTTATGCCTCTTCTCTCTTATTTTACAAGGTTTACATGAAGAGGGAGAATGGCGGCAACCGGGATTCTAGGCTGGAAAAGGAGCAAATATTAGAGACCTATTCTGCACAACTCCAAAAGTCCTGAAACTCCATGAAAGTCAGTTTTGGAATATATTAAAAATATTGGGCGAAGAAAGAACCAGAGGGGGGCCACCCACTGTCCACGAGGGTGGAGGGCGCGCCCCTTGCCTCGTGGGACACCTGGCAGCCCCCCGATGCCCATCTTCTGCTGTATGGTGTCTTTTGCCCTGGAAAAAAAATCATAAGGAAGCTTTTGGGATGAAGCGCCGCCGTCTCGAGGAGGAACCTTGACGGAACCAATCTAGGGCTCCAACGGAGCTGTTCTGCCGGGGAAACATCCCTCAGGGAGGGGGAAATCATCGCCATCGTCATCACCATCGATCCTTTCATCGAGAGGGGGTTAATATCCATCAACATCTTCACCAGCACCATCTCCTCTCACACCCTAGTTCATCTCTTGTATCCGATCTTTGTCTTAAAACCTTAGATTGGTACCTGTGGGTTGCTAGTAGTGTTGATTACTCCTGGTAGTTGATGCTAGTTGGTTTATTTGGTGGAAGATCATATGTTCAGATCCTTTATGCATATTAATACCCCTTTGATTATGAACATGAATATTATTTGTGAGTAGTTACATTTGTTCCCGAGGACACGGGAGAAGTCTTGCTATAAGTACTCATGTGAATTTGGTATTCGTTCGATATTTTGATGAGATGTATGTTGTCTTTCCTCTAGTGGTGTTATGTGAACGTCGACTACATGACACTTCACCATTGTTTAGGACTAGGGGAAGGCATTGGGAAGTAATAAGTAGATGACGGGTTGCTAGAGTGACAGAAGCTTAAACCCTAGTTTATGCGTTGCTTCGTAAGGGGATGATTTGGATCCATATGTTTCATGCTATGGTTAGGTTTACCTTAGTTCTTCTTTCGTAGTTGCAGATGCTTGCAAGAGGTGTTAATCATAAGCGGGATGCTTGTCCAAGGAAGGGCAGTACCCAAGAACCGGTCCACCCACATATCAAATTATCAAAGTAATGAACGCGAATCATATGAGCATGATGAAAAATAGCTTGACGATAATTCCCATGTGTCCTAGGGAGCACTTTGCTTTATATAAGAGTTTGTCTAGGCTTGTCCTTTGCTACAAAAATGATTGGGCCACCTTGCTGCACCTTAGTTACTTTTGTTACTTGTTACCCGTTACAAGTTACCTTATCACAAAACTATCTGTTACCGATAATTTCACTGCTTGCAGAGAATACCTTACAGAAAACTGCTTGTCATTTCCTTCTGCTCCTCGTTGGGTTCGACACTCTTACTTATCGAAAGGACTACGATAGATCCCCTATACTTGTGGGTCATCATTGCATAATCTCATAGTTGGTGGAATATATATTTGACACGAAGAAAGCAGTAGAAATAAAACTGAACGATCATTATGCTTAGCTAACGGATGGGTCTTGTCCATCACATCATTCCACTAATGATGTGATCCCATTTATTAAATGACAACTCATGTCTATGGCTAGGAAACTTAACCATCTTTGATTAACGAGCTAGTCTAGTAGAGGCATACTAGGGACACATAGTTTTGTCTATGTATTCACACATGTATCAAGTTTCCGGTTAATACAATTCTAGCATGAATAATAAACATTTATCATGAATAAGGAAATATAAAATAACAACTTTATTATTGCCTCTAGGGCATATTTATTTCAATAAGGACTAGCGGCACCTCCTCAGCTGTGGGGCACGTTCCTCGTTCGTGGGGACCATAGGCCTGGTTGGATGGTGTGGTCCGGCAAGCGACGAGGAGTTGCTTCCGGCAAGGTCCCTACGAGGAGCCCCGGGAGGCTCTACTGGGAGATGCTTACTGGAGTCCATTTTTCTCCTTTTCCGCACCATTGTTGCTGGGGATACGGAGGGCTGAGTAAGATGGAGAACAAAAGTTCCTGGTTCCACAAGAAGCTTCTACGCATCACACTTTGAGAGATGATAAACTATGTTGTTTTCTGTATGGGGTATGTGCTTTGTTTGCAACCCGTCAAAGTGCTCCTCCAATCTTCTCACCTCCTCAACGTATGCCTCCATAAATGGACTTTGGTATTCCTTGTTAACTTGTCTAACCGCAAGCTGTGAATCTCCTCGAATGATCAGCTTCTTGATTCCCAATTCTGCTGCAATCCTGATCTCGACAAGGAGCCCCTCATACTCTGCTGTATTGTTGGTTGCCTCTTTCCGGGCAAAGTGCATATGGAGGACGTACTTCAAGTGTGCCAGAGGGGGCAACGAGAAGCACGCCAGCCCCTGCACCTTGTAGGGAAAAGGCAACATCGAAATACATGATCCATTCCTGGGGTGCTTCCTTGCCAGGGATAACTATTTCTAGCACTTCCTCATCAGTGGTTGGCGTCCATTCTGCAATAAACTCTGCCAATGCCCTGCTCTGAATTATTGATGTGCTCTCAAACTTCAAACCAAAACTGGATAACTCCAAAGCCCACTCCACTATTCTACCGGTAGCCTCAGGGTTTCGGAGTATCCTTTGCAACGGGAAGCAAGTGACAACCGTAATCTCATGGGCTTGTAAGTAGTGGAGTAGTTTCCTTGAGGCCATGATGAGACCAAAGATCAACTTTTGCACACCAGAGTACCTCGATCTAGCTCCTTGTAATATGGAACTGATGAAGTACACTGGGCGCTGCACCAATTTCTTCTTTCCCGTGTCCTTGGGGTTGCCCTTGTTGCCATGCTCATTTCTATCCTGATCCTTATTTGGGTCTGCTAGGGCTTGCTCACTTTCCGCTTCTTCCACTTCCCGTTGCGCCACCAAGGCTGCATTAATCACTTGATTGGTTGCCGCCAAGTATAGCAGCAATGGCTCTTGTGGCTTGGGGGCAACGAAGGTGGGCATGGAGGACAAGTAGGCTTTGAACTCTTGCAAAGCTGCATCTGCTTCCGGGGTCCACTTCATGGGTCCTTCCTTCTTCAAGATTTTGAAGAATGGCAAGGCACGCTCGGCAGACTTGGAAATGAACCCGCTTAGCGCGGCAACGCACCCTGTCAGACGCCTCACATCCTTAACTATCTTTGACGCCTGGATCTGCTCGATAGCCTTGATCTTGTTAGGGTTGGCTTCAATCCCCGATGGGATACAAAGAACCCAAGTATCTTGCCAGAGGGAACACCAAATACACACTTCTTCGGGTTGAGCTTCAAGTTGATCTTGCGCAGATTGACAAATGTCTCCTCTAGATCCTGGATAAGGGTTGCTCTATCCTTGGTCCTGACCACAATATCATCCATATAAGCTTCAATGTTTCACATGGAGTGATGAACGAGGTATTCTCTTTGTATTCTTTGGACATGATGATTTGATGATATCCAGAATATGCATCCAAGACAGAAAGCAAATCACACCCGGAAGTGGAATCCACAATGTGATCGATGCGCGACAAGGGAAATGGGTCCTTCGGGCAAGCCTTATTGAGATCCGTGAAATCTATGCAAAGCCTCCACTTCCCGTCAGCCTTGCGCACAACCACTGGATTTGCTAACCATGTTGGATGTAGCACTCCTCTGACCAATGTAGCCGCCTCAAGCTTCTTAATCTCCTGTGCAATAAACTGCTGCCATTCAAAGGCCTGCTTCTGCACCTTCTGCCTGATGGGTCGGGCATGTGGGAAGACAACAAGGCGGTGCTTGATTACCTCCCTGGGAACACCAAGGATGTCAGATGGTTGCCAGGCAAACACATCGACATTCGCCCGCAGGAAGGCAACAAGCGCGCTTTCCTATTTGTCGTCAAGGGTGGCGCTGATAGTAAAGGTACCATCAACCCCAGCCAGCCCTGCTGGGTTCTTCACTTGTGGTGTAGCAACCTTGGATCTCTTGTTGTTGGTACACTCCGGCACGTCGTCAACGGGTGCTGTGCACTCGGTGGGGGCACGCTTCCTGGACTCTTTGTTGGAGTCCCTACAATCCTTCTTCTTTCCCTTACTTTCCTTGGCGGGCACCGCTGCTTTGGCGGCCTCTGCCGCAACAGTGTCCCGATACATCTTGTCCATGCATATCATCGCGTCCTTCTTATCTGATGAGATGGAAATTACGTCTGTCGGTGTCAAAACCGGCGGATCTCGAGTAGGGGGTCCCGAGCTGTGCGTCTAAGGCTGATGGTAACAGGAGGCGGGGGACACGATGTTTACCCAGGTTCGGGCCCTCTCTATGGAGGTAATACCCTACTTCCTGCATGATTGATCTTGATGATATGAGTATTACAAGAGTTGATCTACCACGAGATCGTAGAGGCTAAACCCTAGAAGCTAGCCTATGGTATGATTGTTGTTGTCCTGCGGACTAAACCCTCCAGTTTATATAGACACCTGAGGGGGCTAGGGTTACATAGAGTCGGTTACAGAGAAGGAGATCTACACATCCGAATCTCCAAGCTTGCCTTCCACGCAAAGGAGAGTCCCACCCGGACACGGGATGAAGTTTTCAATCTTGTATCTTCATAGTCCAACAGTCTGGCATAAGCATATAGTCTGGCTATCTGAGGACCCCCTAATTCAGGACTCCCTCAGTAGCCCCTGAACCAGGCTTCAATGACGATGAGTCCGGCGCGTAGATTGTCTTCGGCATTGCAAGGCGGGTTCTTCTCCAAAATCCCTGAGTACCTATGGTAACGAGAAGTGTCCGGCTTCCCATTAATGTTGCACTCCTCAGCTTCTGTACCCTAGTAATGGCAGTCTCCACGTGTCGAGCGAATGTGAGAAGTCAGGCATTTTTACATCTGCCACCCTGACCATGTTAGTAAATCGTCTATTAAAGAGATGGGGATCCTCAGATCCAAATCACACCATCCTCCCTCAGTGAGTATCCATCAGAGCGCGCCCGGAGAAAGCCGTCCCACCATGGCTGGCCATCGCAACTCCTCCTCTCGCTCCCACAGTGCTAAGCCAGGTGACTGGGAGAAGTGTTCTGTCCCCCACGGTCGATTGGTGGAGTTGCAGACCCAGGGGTTTCTCCCGCCCACATATATGGTCCCCGTCCGAGCTGTACTAGCCACTTACAATGGCGGGGAGCAAGCAGAGAGTTTCCCCAACCCATCTAGGGGGAGCGAGTATGCCTTGTCCCTTTCTTGTTGAGGGGCCTCGGCTTTCCAATCCATCTGTTCCTCCGCGTGCTCCTGGAGTATTACGGCCTCCAGCTGCATAACTTCACCCCTGCTTCCATACTGCACATCGCAGGCTATGTTGCCCTTTGTGAGCTATTTCTGGGCTGCGAAGCTCATTTCGAGGTATGGAAGAGGCTATTCTGCCTCGTCCCCCGTAATCAGGAGGGATCAATATACCAAGCTGGTGGAGCCGAAGTATGGTGCATCGCCTGAACCGGATACCTATCCGGCACCCCGAAGAAGACATCCGAAGACTGGCCTTTGGAGTGGTTTTACATGGAGGATGTTCCCCTTCCGGACCCTATTCAGATGGGCCTTCCTGAGTTTGCTAATGCCCCGCTGAAGAAACGCCACAGCTAGCGCCCCCGGAGCCCCCAGGAGGAAGATAACAGAGAGGTCCTTTACCTGATGAGCAGGATAAAAACACTGGCCAAATCAGGACTGACAATAATCGAGGTTATGTCAGTATGTATATTGCGGGGGGTGCAACCACTTCAATATCGGGGGAAACCCATGTGGCACTTCAATGGAGAAGACGATGCCACCCGCTGCGGTCGTAAAGGTCCGGACTCGACCATCGCTCTGGAGAAAATACTGTCCGATTTGTACAAAGGAGAAGAAGAGGAGTTCCTCCGTATTAAGCCACGGGATGGATTTTCCATGTACAACCCCCCAAGCTGGGTGAGCTGCTATCTTTTACTCAACTCCATTCATTCCCGCATTCTTCATCATAAATATTTACCTTACCAATTCATAGCAGGAACTGTGAAAAGCTGTGAGGGAGGTCCACAGCCCATCTTCACAGCCAGAGGACCCTGACCGGACCCTAGACCCCGGACTCGAAGAACATCCGGACGTATTTGTGAAGCTCGTCGATAGGACGTTCTATCAGTTAAGCCGTGACGGTGCCTTGGTGTCCATCATAGCTGATTATCCTGGCCTACTCCCTGCATCACATGTAAGTAAAACCGGAGTCCCAACTTCCGAGAAGGATCCCTTCTTTACGCTTCACCCACCGTACATGTATTACGTTTTATAGGGAAGGCCATCAGGGCATCGTGCCGAACCCGCGGTGGCTCGCCAACAAGGGGCACTGAAACCGGGTAGGCTCAAAAGGAAGGCGGTCAGGACCGAGACGCTGTTGCAGAGGTATGATTAAAAACCTGCACCGTGATTATCGTCTTTAAAATATAACAATGTCCGTGGTGTCCTGGCAGAAAGAGTACTCACCGAACTATGTCCGGAGACCTTGCCGGCCACGCCTCCACCATCCGGATTCCAGAACCGGCCTCAAGGGTGGAGGCTAACATGGGGACAACGCCGAACTGTCCTCCTACAGAGGATGCGGATAGAATCTCCGCTACGAATTCCAAAGTGGAGAGCGCCATGAATCACCGGTGCCGACAGGCCGTACTCCACGACGCTAATTTCTCCGAAGAGGCGTTCACTGCCTTCAACTTGGGAGACGCGTATATCCGAGCCGCGCAAGGTGGGCTTGCTAGAGCCACAAGCCAGTATTTAAAGGATATACAAGTGAGAAAAAAAATCTGATAATTATGTATATTAGTAGCCCCTGACACTTGAAACAGTTGGCACAACTGATATAAGGATCATTGTATGAATAGGTTCTGACAGAGAAGAACACCCATTTATCTCAAGAGCTAGAAGTGTGCAAAGCACAACTAAGGGCCGCAGTTGCGAAAATAGAGGAATCCAAGAAGGCCTCACCTGGTAATACCTATCTCGATCAAAGAGAATGTAATTACGTATACCAGTTAGTATTCAGCATGCTTACAAATCTAACAATAGATTCTGCAGACAATCCCTGAGTGAATCCGGAGATCATACAAAAGGATGAGCCACAAGCTCAACGACAGCTAGAGGCTGGTGAGCACGTGCTTACACAGGTTAGGCGAGAGAAAAACGATCTCCAGGATGCCAATACCCGGCTGGGCGTCGAATTAGCAGATGTTCGGGCCCAGCTTTCAGATTCCGTCAAGGAGAATAGGAGGCTTCGATGCGGCATTTTTAGTAAGTGCTTAAACGAACCTTTGTACAGTTCGGCGAAGAAACGAGTTAACAGAGTTATGTCTGTAGGTATGCTGACAGACCATCCTGAAGAGGAGATGCCCGGATCCGCATGCGATCTTCTGCAAGAACTTTCACAACTGCACGAACGAGTTCGGCAGGTGATGCAGGGTATTGCCCAGGCCTTGTGGCCGTCCGCCTCCCAGCCAAGAAGCACGGGAGATCTTGTAGAGCTGCTCAAGGGAGCGCGGCGTCGCGTCCGATTATGAAAGATATCGGCATGCCGACAAGGTGCGAGGGAAGCCTGTGCCATGGTAAAGACGCGGTAAACTAAGGTGGATCCGAATCAAATGGCCCTGGTCAGTCCTGTAGGGTCAGATGAGAAGGAAATTCCCGTTAGTCTGGTATATGACCAGGTAGGATTAGCCGCAAAGTATTCCCAACAAGATTGTAGGCTAGACAGCCTATTGGATGGTATAGAAGAAGAATTTAGCCAGTCTAAGTGACTATGTACTTCAATGGATGTATTATGTCCCTAGCCATATTGTAAATCATTTGTCATGGCAGACCTTTTCGCTTCATCCTCCGGACCCGACAGTCCGAAGTGTATCCGAATACCCGCTCAGTTATGTAAACTGGGGTAAGCGTGGAAACCAGGCGTAGCGGTCATAAGTGCTTGAACAGACAAGTACCCAACTAGCTATGTTATATTACATGGATAGTAAGAAACATCTTCCAGAGAGAATAGTTCCATTAAGGGTTCCTTTCCCTGGGTATGCATGCATTGATGTGCATGTCCGAACTATGAATAGAGACGCAAGATACAAAACATCTGAGGATTTATATTGTAATAGTTAAAAAATATCTTTTGTTCACCGACCGAATGTTCCCTTAAGAACGCTAGCTTTCGGCTTCACCCAGTCTAAGGTACACATCCGGCTGACCCGGCAGTAACAATCAGAGAGGTGCTCCCCTTATGCCCTAGCTGAACTAACGGGAACGTAGGGCATAAACACAGGAGCCAGGCAACCCAGCTTGGCCAAAACTTAAGTCATATCGATGCATATAATGGCGAAGAAAAGGTACATATGGAGAAGTTACACATATGTAGTGGGCATGAAGCCCAGAAAATAGTTATATTAAGCTTCTGTATAAGAAGCCCCCAAGTATAGTTAGCGCGCATAGCGCGTCAAGATCGTGTAGCCAAGACAAACTTGAGGCCTTTGAGGCCATAAAAAGAAAGAAAAAGAAAAAGAGGATAGAACGTGACAGAGGCGGAGGTAAGGAGACAAACACTTAGTTCGGCACTAGGCGTAGAATCTTCGGAGTTTGGCCACGTTCCATGGGTTTGGCTCGAGTCGATTATCAGATGCATCACGCAGACGGTATGCCCCTCCAGTGAGAACTTTATCAATGATGAAGGGACCCTCCCACTTGGGCTTGAGCTTGTCCTTTTTCTTCTCCGGTAGGCGTAGAACGAGTTCGCCAACGTTATAGGTTTTGGCCCGTACTTCTCTGCTTTGATACCTGCGAGCCTATTGCTGATAGAATGCGGAACGGGCCTTTGCAACATCGCGCTCCTCCTCCAGGGCATCTAAACTGTCCTGCCGATCAAGCTCGGCTTCTTTCCCTTCGTACATGCACACTCGAGGTGAGTCATGAATGATATCGCAGGGCAATACTGCCTCTGCACCGTACACCATAAAAAAATGGTGTGTATCCGGTAGTGAGGTTCGGCGTGGTCCGCAGCCCCCATAGTACAGAGTCGAGCTCCTCGACCCAGTGCGTATCTGATTCTTTCAGGGATCGCACTAGTCTGGGCTTGATGCCGCTCATAATAAGACTGTTCGCTCGTTCGACTTGACCAGTCGTTTGGGGGTGATAGACGGAGGCGTAATTGAGCTTAATGCCCATGTTGCCGCACCAAGTTTTCACCTCGTCGGCTATAAAGTTGGAGCCTTTATCGGCGATGATGCTATGGGGGACACCGTAACCGTGTACGACCCCTGATATCAAGTCTATCACTGGTCCGGATTCGGCCGTTTTAACTGGTTTGGCTTCTATCCATTTGGTGAATTTATCCACCATGACCAACAAGTATTTTTTATGGCTTCCTCCTTTAAGGGGTCCAACCATATCGAGCCCCCAGACTGCAAAGGGCCAAGTTATGGGGATTGTTTGGAGAGCGGAAGGTGGCATATGGCTTTGATTTGCAAAAAGGTGGCAACCGATGCAATGTTGGACGAGGTCCTGCGCGTCTGCTCGGGCATTCGGCCAGTAGAAACCTGTTCAGAAGGCCTTGCTTACAAGGGCCCGAGCTGCGGCGTGGTGGCCGTCGAGTCCAGCGTGAATTTCGGCCAAGAGCTGCCGCCCTTCCTCTTCGGAGATGCATCTTTGTAGCACTCCGGTGGCGCTTTCCTTATAAAGCTCTCCCTCGTGGACCTTGTAGGCTTTGGAGTGCCGCACAATGCAACGTGCCTCATTTTGGTCCTCTAGGAGTTCTTGCCTATTTAGGTAGGCTAAGAAGGGTTCGGTCCACGGGGTGATGATAGCCATGATTACGTGGCTAAAGGTGTTATTTTGGTGGCGGAGCCTCCGATTATGTTAGTGTGTTTGGTATTTGGGGTTGCGTTCAGACCCGGACTGGTATTGCCGGTCTCCCCTTCCCACACCACGGATGGCTTGAACATCCTTTCCAAGAAGATATTAGGTGGGACAGGGTTGCGCTTAGCGCCGATGCGGTCGAGGATATCCGCCGTCTGATTGTTTTCTCGAACCACATGGTGGAATTTGAGCCCCTTGAACCGGGTTGACATTTTGAGGACGACATTACGGTAAGCCGCCATTTTTGGGTCCTTGGCATCAAAGTCTCCATTTATTTGAGATATAGCGAGGTTCGAATCCCCACACACTTTTAGGCGTTGAATGCCCATGGAGACTGCTATTCGAAGACCGTGCAATAGAGCCTCATATTCGGCTACATTGTTGGAGTCTATGTATAATATTTGGAGTACATATTTGTCGGTGGGAAACGATACCTATGGGATCACGAGGATCCCTTCTACGTTTGCCAGGGCGCGGGGTTGTGAGAAGAGCAGGATTAGCAATTAGCACAAGGATCGTTTACCCAGGTTCGGGCCGCAAGGATGTGTAAAACTCTAGTCCTACTTTGGTGGATGTATTGAGTGTTCTTGAGCTCTTGAACTAGCTATGGTCGCTGCATGGTTCAAAAGAGCTTAATCCCTCTCCAGTACGCCATGGGCCTCCTTTTATAGTTGAAAGGGGCTGCCACAGTGGCACACAGGAGGTGGAAATGCCTACAGTGCTATGAGCTTATCGCTTGCATTACAGGACAAGACACATTTAATGCGTAGCTTAGGTGTCCTCTTGCTTTATTGGGTACGGGAGCGAGGCCCGTCCCGTCCGTCGCCGCTCCTCCTCACTTCGGCACGCACCCTGGCCAGCGATGCATGCGGCACCATGTAGGCCGGCAAGCAGCTGAGGTGGCGCGGCAGTGGAGCCTTCACAAAGATCTACATGCCGCCACGCAGACGCATGGTGAGTTGGCCTGGAAGCCGCATGTTGCCACGCAGGTGCCTGCCCAGCTGGTTGAGCTGACAGCTGCATGTGAACGGCGGTGGAGACTTGGTTGGTGTGGGCCTGGCTGCAGCCCCACTGACGCCCTTGGCAAGGGCCTTGCCGTGGCGCGCTGCTGTCCCCGGCAAGGATCTTGCTGGGGGTCTTGTGGGTTTGCTTGGCTAAGGTCTCACCAAGGATCACCGTCTTTGGATCCTCATCTGATCTCATATGTTCTTTGTCTTCACAAAGATCTGCATGTCACCATGGAGGTGCCTCCCGAGCCCTGGCCCAACATGGTTGATGGTGTTGGAGACCATGGGTTCGAGGGTGGCTTACTACACTGGTTTGGGCGAGCCACCCCGGCAAGGGTCTTGCCGGGGGAACCTGCTTCGCCCATTTGCTCTTTGTGGTCTCGGCCTTTGGTGTTGTCTTCTTTATCTGGGACTTTGGTTTTGCCTCGGTTCACCTTCCCTGCCTTGCCACTCGTGGTCGTGGCGCGTGGCTCTGACTGCCCGCGCACAAGTAAAGGGGTACAAAAGCTGTGCCCCTACTTTTGTACACCGACAGGATCCCTCGGGCCTGGGCCACACATAAGTGCGACACGTTGTTGGGCCATGCCCAAAACGGTGCGCGGGTAGGCGGGGCGGTTTTTACCGCAGTAAAACTTTTCGGTCCGCTGCGCTTTCCCATAATCTGCGTTAAATGCGTGACGTGGGGGTTGCGCGTGCGGATGATCTAAGCATGCTTGCATCATCTATGATGGACAGTAAAGAGGCGGCTTGCGTGTCCCTTTGAGACCGCAGGGCTGCTGCTCAATTACCGTCCTCACTTGGGAACCATCGCTCCACGCGTCCCATTACGCATGTCTCTCACGCCATGTACGCCACATGCATGACGCAGAGTGAATGGTAGGTGCGCGGGATACGGGAATACGTGTGCGCGCGGGTTGATTCCCACGTGCCTTCAGTTGGGCGGGGAGGGCGGTCGACAGCCTCGCCCGCTGTCAATGAGACAGACTGGCTGAGAGGGGCGGTCAAGTCCCGCCCCCGTCACTTTATAAGGAGAGGGAGCAAGAGGAATGGTGACTCTCAGTCCCCCATCCTCCGCATCTCCTCATCTTTGCTCCTTCCTCTTTTCCACCATGGCGAGAGGGTGCAGTGATGCTTCATCGGTGGCGGCGAGGGTCTTCGCTCGACAGCGCATCGCTCCTCCCCAAGAGCTCGTAGCCGCGGAGCCGGCCATTAGAGGGAGGGGGAGGGGGCAAGGCCGAGGCGGTCGCGGCGCTCGGGGAAGAGGAGGACGTGGCGGTAGATCAGCCTATCCTCCGCCAGCGGCCCCTCCTCCAGTGGAGGGCCACGTCGGGGATAACCCTTACGAGTTCTTCATCAGGCTGCTCTAGCCGCCACACCGTCGTCTTCGCCTTCCAACCCCATTTGCGCGGGAGATGGAACTGGACCCGCCGCAGGCGCTGCAGCTGCATATGAGGGGCTGCGGGAACAGTGGCACATGGGACGACGTCGAGTTCCCCGCCCCTCACGTCATGTATCTTTGCCGAGGGTGGAAGACCTTTGCCCGTATCCACAGCCTAACGGAGGGGCTCACTCTCCATTTCAAATTAATGGAGAGCGGCCTCCTCTCCATCAAGGTCTTTGGGCACTTCAGGACTCGCATAAGGTGCTGCATGGAGAGCTCCTCTGACAATGAAGATTCCTCCTCGAATGAGAGTGGCGAGGAGGACAGCGACAGCGATGACGAGGGTAGCGGGCGGCAGGATGATGGGTCTGACTAGGCGTCGGGCGCGCCGCTCCAGGGCGACACCGGCGACCCCATCATCTGTGTCGCCGGCTCCTTGAACTTCTCGGGGTCACCTCCTTGGGCGGTTGACATAGGGAGGCCGGAGAAGGCGAAGAAGGCGGGTGGCGGGCCGTCAAGTCGGAGTACAATGGCACCGATGCCTTCATAGTGTATTGACGGACCGCTGCCTCATCTTCTAGCTCTTCCTCCGGCGCCACCACTACCAACGCTCTCCTTGGCGACCACCGGCATGTTCTCTTGGCGCCCTCTGCTGCTCGTACCTCACCTAGGCGCCCCTTTCTGCCCTTTTGCTTTCTTGTTTCATTTCCTGAGGAGAGGGACAAGAAAGGGATTACGGGCACCTTAACTTTTTTTAACTTGTAAGCCTACGGGCCTTATTTAGATCTAAAACCTACAACCTCCATGTTCATGTTTATATTCCATACTTACTGTACATGTATGGAACGTATTAATGGAAAAGGGGTGCTTGCCGGGTCTTGCGCGTGCGTGTGAGCAAAGCCCATACCAAGGGACAAGTCCTTGTTATTTTCAATATAAGCATCGTTGCCCGGCAGTAGGCCTCGCCGTTCCCCCACTCCATTCGCCCATATTCACGCCTTTGGCGGAGGCAGGGATGAAGTGGGGGTGGGCCCTATGCTTGCTTCCTTGCCGCTGCGGCTACAACCATATTCCGAACCAAGAAGCTCTTGGGTGATAGGAACGAAGGGAGCACAACAGCCTTGGAACAAAACATGGTTCCATACGTCCCAAGTTTCATAGGGAAATGCATGACAGGGGATGGGGAAACTTATCTGAATCTGCAACCCCCGACAACTTTGAGTTGCAATGGGTGGACCTCCGTGTCTTCTGCCCTCGGCAAGCTCGGCTTGCCGGCTTGGTCTCTTCCTTACACTTGGCTTGGCGGAAACATATCATGTACCCTGCGTACCAAAGAGGAAGGATAGGAACAAAATGACGCGAACTCGACCTCTATGCTAGGGGTTAGTCGCCGCTAAGCACTATCAACCCTAACCGAGGGAGAGAGTCAATCTAGCATGCATGCTATGACTTAGGGTGCCAGCGCTTCATTTATTTATGCTCAGGGTCTGCGCCTGGCTTTGTACAAAGGGCCACATGCCTTGCTGGCAAAGCTTGTACAAAAGGTGGCTTGCCGGGAGGCCCGGCAGCCGCGCCTTATGGGTAAAACTTACGAAGATGCTTTATGTTCCAGGAGTTGCTCACTGGAATGGCATCTTTGGTCTCCAAGCGGACTGCACCAGGCCTGGTGACTCGTGTTACCCGATAAGGGACTTCCCACTTTGGCGTCAACTTGTTGGAATTCTTGGCCGACTGAACGTGCCGAAGAACAAGGTCGCCTTCCTCAAAGCTCCGGGCATGAACCTTGCGGCTATGGTAGCGGCGCAAGGCTTGCTGGTAGCATGCTGCTCTCGTAGCCGCCCGGAGATGATCTTCCTCAAGGAGCATCGCGTCATCTTGCCACAATCGCTCTTGCTCAAGCTCATCATAAGCGAGCACTCGAGGTGATCCATATATGAGTTCCGTGGGGAGAACTGCTTCTGCCCCGTAGACCAGGGCAAAGGGTGTCTGGCCGGTGGCTCAATTTGGCGTAGTTCTGATCGACCAAAGAACCGCCGGCAACTCGTCAATCCAGCGCCTTCCACTCTTGTGCAGCCTATCAAAGGTCTTCGTTCTTAAGCCTCACAGAACTTCAGCATTTGCTCTCTCTGCTTGGCCGTTGCTTCGTGGGTGTGCCACGGAAGCAAAACAGACCTTGCTGTCGAGATCCTCAATGTACTGCATGAAGGCGTGGCTCGTGAACTGTGTGCCATTATCGGTGATGATCTTGTTGGGTACACCAAAACGACAAACTAGCCCCTTGAAGAACTTGATGGCTGACTGCGCTGTCACCTTCCTCACTACTTCCACCTCTAGCCACTTTGTGAACTTGTCGATTGCAACATACAAGTAATCAAAGCCCCCGATGCACGAGGGAAAGGGCCCAATATGTCGAGCCCCCATACCGAGAAGGGCCAGGAGAGAGGGATGGTTTGAAGGGATTGAGCTGGTTGATGAAGCTTCTTCAAATGGAACTGGCACACTTCACACTTGGTTACTAGTGCCGTTGCATCCTGGAGGGCAGTGGGCCAGAAGAAACCTTGCCGGAAAGCCTTGCCAGCAAGGGCCCTCGACCCTATGTGGGAGCCACATATGCCTCAATGTATCTCTGCCAACAGCTCTAGTCCTTCTTCCCGGGAGATGCACTTCAATTTTACCCCATTCGGTCTTTTTCTGTACAAGATGTTGTCAATGAATTGATATAGAGCAGACCGGCGGGCTACTCTCTCTGCCTCTTCCTGCTCCTCAGGAAGCTATCCTATTTGGAGGAATCGGATGGTGTGCTGCGCCCATGCCGGAGCCTGTAGCTCGACGACAAGGACCAAAGGCATCTCTTCTGCCATGGGAGCGGCCGTCTCTACGGCCATGGCCTGAAGCCCTGCCGGAGTCGGTTGCCCCACGGCAGGATCGGCATCCACGACAACATCTTCGCCAGTGGCTCCAGGGAGCTTGTTGGGGAAGTACTTGCCGAGGCCTAGATTCCTCCGCTTGTTCTGCTCGGTTGATGGTTCTATGGATGGTTGAGTTAACCGAAGCACAAAAGTACCTGTCGGCGTTCTGGGAACGGGGGTACCCAGACTTGCCTGCCTGTGGCCTGCGGCGTGGCTCAAGGAGTGGCCCAGTACGGCCCATCTTCATCAACACAAGCTCAAGACCCTCGCGAGGGGCCAAGCCTCGCGGGGCGGACGGCGGGAAGCTTCCTCAGGTGCAGCCTCGTCAGGCTGGCTCGCGAGGAGGCGGAGAGATCAAGGCGGGGTACCTCGCGAGATGCCCATGACGCAAGCCATGACGACCGAAGCCAGGCGGGCGTCAGGCGGGCGCCGGCCTACGTAGAATCCTTGTTTCCTCTTTGGTGCAAAGGGGGCAAGCGCAGGCAAAGGTATCAAGCAAAGGCGACCATTTCGGTGCAACAAGACCAAAACCAGCAGAACGGCAGGATGGAGGTCATCGTGGAGCCCGAGCCGGCGTCACCATCAGAGCCTTTGGCAGGCGAGGACCAACTATAGTCAGGATAAGTGTACTAGATGTTCCCCTTCGAAATGGCCAACTGTTGGGGCCCTTCCCGCTCAATATTTGGAAAGAGGACCAGGGCCTCGCTCTATAAATAGGGCTAGCCACCGCAGTAGCAAGGGGTCTGGATTCAATCCTTCCCAAGAGGCATCACCACCACAAGAACTCCTCCCCTCGCGAGGCAGTTCTTCCTTTGTATTGTTCATCATCAACACCTGAGGCAATCCACCACTCCACAAACTAGAGTAGGGTATTACACCACCATGGTGGCCCGAACTAGTATAA
This sequence comes from Triticum aestivum, assembly GCF_018294505.1. Classification (NCBI taxonomy): domain Eukaryota; kingdom Viridiplantae; phylum Streptophyta; class Magnoliopsida; order Poales; family Poaceae; genus Triticum; species Triticum aestivum. Next base: position 380,762,834 of record NC_057795.1, on the reverse strand, counting down.
ACCTCGTGTCCCTTGTGTTGTTCTTCGTGTAGTTTAGATCCTCTGCGAGGTGACAAGATGTGAGTTGATAGAGGGAGTGATCTCCGCGCGCACCCCAGAGTTTGAACCTCAAGGGTCTGCCGGAACCCGAAATCCGACATTTGGCGCGCCAAGTAGGGGGTGCGCCGGAGCTTTCCCTTCCATTGACCTGCTCTCCACCAGCACCGCGCTTCGCCTTCATGACGGGTAACGCGCCGCTCGCTCCGGCTGCCGACGCCAGCACTGGGGCCAGGGGGCTCCGAGCCTTGGCTCACGCCTTGCGGCAGGTGCAGTGGCCGCACAAGTTCAAGCCGGAGATGCCACCGCGCTACGACGACATGGCGGATCCGCTGGCTTTCTTGCTGGCGTACGAGGAGGCCGTTCTCAGGGCCGGGGGTGACTACAAGGTCATGGCTAACTGGTTTCCCATGACCCTCACCGGCGTTCCGCGCATGTGGCTGCTCCACCTGCCAACGGCTTCTGTGGCCTCTTGGGAGGAGCCGCGCGGCCTCTTCCTCGCCCATTATGCTCGACCGGCGCTCCCGGTCATCGCAGTTCTCCTGGGTGGCTTGCAGGCGCCGCCCTCAAACCGCCATATCAAGCCATTCGTCCGCCAGATCGGCGCCACCCTCGCGCGGCATGGGGCTCCTCCGGGTTGGGCGGCGCCCAAGGCCGATCTGATCTTCAGCTCGGATGATCACCCCTTCAACTCAGCCTGCTCGGGCGGGCTCCCAATGCTGTGCACCCCCACCATCTACCAGGTGGCCGTCACCAGGACCCTCATCGACGGCGGAGCGGGCCTTAGCATGCTCTCGGTGGAAGCCTTCAGCCTCCTCCACATGCCGCCAAAGCGGCTTCAGCCCAGCAGGACTTTCTTGGGCGTCCGAGGCGGTTCCACCGGCTCCCTGGGACAGATCCGCCTCCCGGTGACCTTCGGCACCTACGACAACTTCCGCACGGAGATGATTGACTTCGACATTGCCCCCATCAGCCTCCCGTACAATGCCATCCTCGGCTACCCGGTCCTGGCCCGGTTCATGGCCGCAACTCACCCAGCGTACAACCTCATGAAGATGCCCGGGAGCAATGGCGTCCTTACCGTGTCCGGAGACATCGGGGATGCATTGCAAGTGCTCAAGCTTGACTTCAAGACTGCGGCGGTGGCGCAGCCCGCCGGCTCAGTCGCCCCCAAGCCCAAGAGGGCTGCGCCGGCCAAGAAGAAGCAGCTATTCAGCCAGAACAAGGCGGAGACCAAGTGGGTACCGGTCGACAAGGACGAGCCCACCGGTGCTACCTTCACAATAGGCACCAACCTTGAGCCTGAGCAGGAGAAGGCCCTGGTCGGTTTCCTACGCGTGAACAGAAAGGTGTTTGCATGGGAGCCAAATCAGCTGGCGGGAGTCCTGAGGGATGTAATTGAGCATCATCTCAACGTGTGCCCTAGCGTGCGCCCTGTGAAGCAGAAGGCAAGGCGGCAGTCCACTGAAAAGCAGGACTTCATCGTCCAAGAGACCCGCAAGTTGGAAGCAACATGGGTCATTCACGAGGTCCGCTACCCTGATTGGCTGGCCAACCCCATCGTCGTGCCAAAGAAGGGAGGAAAGGAACGCATGTGCGTCGACTTCACCAACCTCAACAAAGCCTGCCCGCAGGATCCATTCCCGCTCCCTCGCATCGACCAGATCATTGACTCCACCACCGAGTATGACCTACTGTGCTTCCTAGATGCCTTCTCGGGCTATCATCAGATCAAAATGGCGGTGGAGGACGTGGAGAAAACGTCCTTCCTGACCCTGTGTGGGGTATACTGCTACACTTGCATGCCGTTTGGGTTACCCAATGCAGGCGTGACCCTCCAGCGATTGATGCACATCGCTCTGGGGCGACAGCTCGGGAGGAATGCTGAAGCTTACGTTGATGACATTGTGGTGAAGTCTCGGGAGGCGAAGACCCTGATACATGACTTGGAAGAAACCTTCGCGAGCCTCAGCGAGGTGGACCTGCAGCTCAACCCGGAGAAGTGTGTGTTTGGAGTCCCCTCGGGCTAGCTCCTAGGCTTCCTCATATCTCACAAGGGCATTGAAGCTAACCCAGAAAAGGTCAAGGCAGTCGAGGACATGAGCCCACCAAAGACCCTCAGGGAAATGCAAAAGCTCACCGGGCGTGTATCCGCTTTAGGACATTTCATCTCCAAGCTGGGAGAGCGGGCGCTGCCTTTCTTCAAGCTGATGAAGAAGAAAGGCCCCTTCGAGTGGACTGAAGAGGCCGACAAAGCATTCCAAGACCTCAAGAGGTACCTTACCAGCCCCCCGGTGATGGTGGCCCCTCGCCCTCGAGAGCCCCTGGTTCTCTACCTTGCAGCCACCCCTTACTCCGCCAGCGCGACCCTGGTAGCAGTCAGAAAGGATCGTCAGGCCTCGACCGCCGTCGCACTCCCGGCCGAGGCAGAACAGGGCCAGGAAGGCCTCGCAGATACCATGACCACAGCAGAGAAGGATAGCCCCGCCAAGAGAGCGCACCTGGAGCAGAGGAGGCTCCTTCAGGCGACCAAGGACCGAGGGCCGCGCCACCTCAGGAGGCGCCCCAACCTCCAGAAGACGCGGGCCGCGCCAGCACCCACAATCTCATGGAGCACCCGGTGTACTTCATCAATACGGTGCTGCGGGACGCAAGGGCGCGGTACCCAATGCCTCAGAAACTCCTCCTCGCACTATTGGTAGCCTCGCGCAAGCCGCGACACTACTTTCAGGGCCATCCCATCAAGGTCGTCTCAGCCTACCCCCTGGAAAGGGTACTCAGGAGCCCCAATTCAGCGGGGAGGGTTGCCGAATGGAACATAAAACTGCAAGCATTCCAGCTAGAATTCAGCACTACCAGGGTCATTAAGGGGGCTGCGCTCGCAGATTTCATGGCAGAATGGACAAAGGCGCCACGGCTCAAACTAGGAGAGGACCAGTCGCTCTCCCCGGGGAGTGAAGCGCCGGACGGTTGGTAATGTACTTTGACAGAGTGTTCGCATGGCAGGGCGCGGGGGCTGGCGCGGTGCTCATATCCCCCACTCAGGACAAGCTTTACTACGCCGTGCAGCTCTGCTTCCAGCATGGGGAGAAAGTTGCCAACAACATAGCAGAGTACAAGGGCCTGATAGCGGGCCTGAGGGCAGCAATCGCCTTGGGAGTGAAACGAATCACCGTTAAGGGCGACTCGCAACTCCTCGTCAACTTCTCCAACAAGGTGTACGAGCCGAAGGATGAGCACATGGAAGCATACCTCGCGGAGGTCCGCAAGATGGAAAATTAGTTTTGGGGGTTGGAGTTGCAGCATGTGCCTCGCGGTACCAATCAAGAGGCTGATGACATCGCCGAAAGGGCATCCAGGCGGCTGCCTCAGGAGCCTGGCGTCTTCGAGGAGCGACTCTTCAAACCCTCGGTGACACCGACATTATCAAGCACAGCACAACCTAGGGAGGAACTCCCTCAACCACTTGCCTCGGGAGCCCCGGCCTGTGGCCCGGCCTCATGGGCACGTCTGCTCCTGGCGTTGGAGCCTCAGGAAGAATGCTGGATGGCAGAATTCAAGGACTACTTGGTGCAAGGGACTCTGCCGGAGAAGGAGGAGGACTTGGAGCGTGTGGCATGGCAGGCCACGGCCTACAACATCAAGGATGGGAGCTCTACCAGAGGCGGCCGAATGACATGTCCCTGCGTTGCATTCCCAGAGAGCAAGGGAAGGAGTTGCTGGCAGACATACACGATGGAGACAGTGGGCAGCACTCATCCTCGCGGACCCTCGTTGGCAAGGCATTCCGCAGCGGATTCTACTGGCCCACAGCGCTCAACGACACCGTTGAGCTGGTGAAGGCTTGTGAGGCCTGTCAGTTCCACGCCAAGCAGATCCACCAGCCGGCGGGGGACTGCAGACCATACCCCTCTCATGGTCATTCGTAGTTTGGGGGCTGGACATTCTGGGTCCGTTTCCTCAGGCGCCAGGGGGCTACCGCTACCTCTACATCGCCGTGGACAAGTTCACCAAGTGGGCTGAGGTGGCAGCTGTCCGCACCATACCCGCGGCCTCAGCAGTCAAGTTCATCAAGGGTCTCGTGAGCCGATTTAGGGTGCCTAACCGCATTATCACCGACAACGGTTCGCAGTTCACCATCAATCTCTTCAAAACGTACTGTGCTAACCTTGGAACACAGATATGCTACGCCTCGGTGGCGCACCCCCGGAGCAACGGCCAGGCCGAACGAGCCAACGTGGAGGTCCTGAGGGGCTCAAAACCAGGACCTTCAAGAAGAAGCAGGAAGCATGCGGCAGGGGCTGGTACGACGAGCTCCAATCCGTGTTGTGGTCTATCCGCATGACCGCGACCAAGCCGACTGGTGAGACCCCGTTCTTGCTGGTTTATGGGGTTGAGGCCGTTCTCCCTCACGAGGTCAGGCGTTGTTCCGCACGGGTCCTGGCGTTCGACGAGGCGCAGTAGGATGCCATGCGGGGGACGGATCTCGTGCTGGGGGAGGAGCACCGTCGAGAAGCCTTGCTACGAGCAGCAAGGTACCAACAGGCGCTGCAGCGATACCACTGCCGCAACATCCGCCCCAGGACTCTTGAGGTAGGGGACCTCATGCTCAGACGGGTTCTCTCCAGGGAGGGGCTGCATAAGCTCTCTCCCATGTGGGAGGGCCCATACAAGGTTGTTCATGTTTCCAGGCCCGGCTCTGCGTGCTTGGAGACCCAGGAGGGGGTGCCCGTCCAGAACGCGTGGAACATTAAACATCTCCGAAGATTTTACCCCTGAGCAAGGCCCGGTGCCTTTGAAGAAGGCGAATGCCTGTGAAGTTGCTGCGTTTTGGAAAAGGCCCGGTGCCTGTGAAGAAGGCAAATACCTGTGAAGTTGCTGCGTTTTGGAAAAGGCCCGATGCCTGTGAAGAAGGCGAATGCCTATGAAGTTGCTGCGTTTTGGAAAAGGCCCGATGCCTGTGAATAAGGCGAATGCCTGTGAAGTTGCTGCATTTTGGAAAAGACCCGGTGCCTGTGAAGAAGGAGAATGTCTGTGAAGTTGCTGCGTTTTGGAAAAGGCCCGGTGACTGTGAAGAAGGCGAATGCCTGTGAAGCTGCCGCATTTTGGAAAAGGCCCGGTGCCTGTGAAGAAGGCAAACGCCTGTCAATCTCGCCGCCCGTGACACTCTCACGTAATAATGAGTGGGGCTGTACACGCGCCAGAGTCTCCGGAGTTCTGCCCTTGGGCCTCGGGGGCTCCCGCCCATGCCCAGTGGCAGCACTTAGCTCCATGCTGGTGAGAAGACATCGAAGACTACATTACGTGCTGGACGCGGCTTTTTCATTTGCTTTCTGTAGTTGGTTTGTTTGTTCCTATTTGAAGTTTTACTGAAGCTGGTACCGTCTCTAGCTCACGACCCTTTGTCCATTTCGCTCGTTTGCTTCATTTTCTCTCGCACAAGTCTCACGAGGGAGGAACACGGGCACCCTCGCGAGTGTTTTCTGCCCCAGTGGTTTGAAACTTCCCCATTCGAGTCCGCTGCGGGAGCACCCCTCCCAGTCCGTGCCCCACGGGCATCGCGACACGATCATGGGACCTAGATTGGTCGTCCCTGCTACCAAGGCTGGAGACTATCCTCACTGACTAACCCTTGCAGGACATAAGACGCATGGTGAGGCCCTAGCCTCAGGAGGCGAAGACCACGACGAGCTTCCCCAAGCTAAGTAATTTCCACACATAAACACGCGGAACGAAACATAGCGCAGAAACAGTAGGAACAACGTGATAATTAAACAGCAACAGTTCAACACGCCCCCACGGGGCACCAGACTACCTTCTTTTTTGCGCAGGGAAGGAGGAAAAGCAAAATGGGCACAACTTGCCCGGCACCGTCTCACGGCGAGAGCTCGTACTGCCTCCGAAGCTCAGATGGATTCCATCTCCCGCTTCACCGGGGCGCGGTGGCGGACTGACCCGCTGCCTTCTCCCAGGCGGGCGCGATGGTGCGGGGGCTGGTCGCGACCACCGCTGGAGGAGCTGCCGTCTGAAGGAGAGTCACCAAAGCTTGGCGAGCCTCGGGCACTGCTGCCCACGCGCCTGCCACCACCTTCATCCTGATCAACGCCGGGGCAGGGCGCCCTGCCGCGGTCATCGTCTTCAGGGCAGCACCCAGCGCGGCGGCCGTCTTCCCCGAACACCCTCACGTAGAGGATGGCATCGCCATCGAACTTAAAGTGCAGGGTGCACCGTGGGCTCAGGCCGCACGCACGGGCAAAGGTTTGCTAGCCGCGGGTCAGGGCCACCTCCCCGGCGGCGGAGATCTCTAGCATAGCCCAGGAGGCCCTGCTGCAGTAACCATCCGCCTGAAGCCAAAGGCCGCCCGGAGCACCAGCCGGAAGTTCACCTACAAAGAAGCGGGGGAGCTGGAGCCAGGTGCCGGTCGGGTCCGCCGACCACACGACGAACTCCAACAGCATCTCTGCCGAGCGGGAATGCGGCCTGGGGGGTCGCGCAGCCACAGCATACCTCCCGCCGGCAGCCGGGCGCCCACCGCCGCGCAGAGGGCTGCCTCCACGACCACTGGAAGCCGCAGCAGGGGCCGTAGGGTGCTTGCGGGGGCGGCCCCGGCCACGCTTGGTCGGAGGGGAGCCAGGCCCTTCCTGATGAGCCTTTCCCTTCTCCGCGGCCGAAAACCTCTTCGGTGGGGCCATGGGGATGACGAAGGGCGAGGAAGAAGAAGAAGAAGGAGAGTAGCAGGAAAGGATGGACTGGAAGGGCTCACACCGTTCCGTACATATATCCGGAGGAGGCCAACCGTCGGCCTCCACGATCACATGTAATCATGACCCGTTTTGCATGCAGGGACTTGTCAAGTCGTGCAGTTGCCGAGGTGTCATGGGGAAGCAGGGACGCCCACGTCCAATCAACCGCCACGTGCCGCCCAAGGCCGCAGGCTTTTGGGGCCCATGGTGCTTCGCACTTGCCCGTTCGCCTCTCTGCTAAGCCAAGTCCGGGCGCGCCTTGGGCCCGGGGGCTACTATCAGCGTTCTGGGAACGGGGGTACCCAGACTTGCCTGCCTGCGGCCTGCGGTGTGGCTCAAGGAGTGGCCCAGTACGGCCCATGTTCGTCAACACAAGCTCAAGACCCTCGCGAGGGGCCAAGCCTTGCGGGGCGGACGACGGGAAGCTTCCTTAGGTGCAGCCTTGTGAGGCTGGCTCGTGAGGAGGCAGAGAGATCAAGGCGGGGTACCTCGCGAGATGCCCATGACGCAAGCCATGAAGACCGAAGCCAGGAGGGCGTCAGGCGGGCGCCGGCCTGCGCAGAATCCTTGTTTCCTCTTTGGTGCAAAGGGGGCAAGCGCAGGCAAGGGTATCAAGCAAAGGCGACCATTTTGGTGCAACAAGACCAAGACCAGCAGAACGGCAGGATGGAGGTCATCGTGGAGCCTGAGCCGGCATCACCATGAGAGCCTTTGGCAGGCGAGGACCAACTTTAGTCAGGATAAGTGTACTAGATGTTCTCCGTCGAAATGGCCAACTGTTAGCGCCCTTCCCGCTCAATATTTGGGAAGAGGACCAGGGCCTCACTCTATAAATAGGGCTAGCCACCGCAGTAGCAAGGGATCTGGAGTCAATCCTTCCCAAGAGGCATCACCACCACAAGAACTCCTCCCCTCGCGAGGCAGTTCTTCCTTTGTATTGTTCATCATCAGCACCTGAGGCAATCCACCACTCCACAAACTAGAGTAGGGTATTACACCACCATGGTGGCCCGAACTAGTATAAACCTCGTGTCCCTTGTGTTGTTCTTCGTGTAGTTTAGATCCTTTGCGAGGGAACGAGACGTGAGTTGATAGAAGGAGTGGTCTCCGTGCGCACCCCAGAGTTTGAACCTCAAGGGTCTGCTGGAACCCGAAATCCGACATTACCTGGTTCCACAGGTAGCTTGAGGGCAGCACACTTTGATAGGTAGTCGGCGATGTCGTTTTCCATCCGGGGGACATGCTCTGCTCATATACCGTCAAAGCGCTCCTCCAGTTTCCTCACTTCATCCACGTGAGCTTCCATCAACGGGCTTTGATAATCTTTGATGATCTGCCTGACGACGAGCTGCGAGTCACCCCTGACGATGAGCTTTTTGACTCCGAGGTCCGCTGCGATCCTGAGACTGGCAAGCAAGCCCTCGTACTCGGCGGTGTTGTTAGTTGACATCTGTAACGCCCCGGATTCATTGCGCAGGTGTCTCCTAGTTATTTACCGTTGTTTCCATGTCATTTGCTTGCGTGTTGCATTTTGCCATGTTATCATATGCATTTCATCTGCATGTTTTTCAAAACTTGCATCCGGTCCTTTTCCCCGTTGTCCATTTCGCGATCCGACACTCCCGCACGCGCCCGTCGCCCCTCTCGGACCTTGTTTCGTGAGCGGGATAAAAATTTTCTCGGAATGAGATGAAACTTGGTGTGCGGTGTTGTTTTAGAGTAGGTAGACCGCCTGTCAATTTTCGTCGCACTTAGAGTTTGATACTCCAACGGTTAACCGCGTAGCCCGAAACCCCTTCTTTTGTTGCAGCTCAACACCCGTCCAAAGTGGCCCAATAACCCATCCAAACCCCCTCCATCCTCTCAATCGTTCGATCATGATCGTGTGGGCGAAAACCGCACCTCATTTGGACTCTCCTATCTCCTTCTACCTATAAAAAGGCATCCCCCTTCCATTGTCGCACACAAACCCTAGTCTCCTCCCTCTCGCCCGGCAGACATGTCCGCGCCCGCCGGACGTCCTGCGCCGCCGCCCCGCGCCAGTGGCCATCCGCCATGTGGCCCCCGCGCCCTCTCACCGCTGCCGGCCCGCGGGGCCCGAGTCGGGCCCGCGCGGCCCGCCAGCCGCCGCCGCGCGCCCGAGGCGCCCGCTCCGCGCCGCTGCGCCCGAGCAGGGGCCTCGCCTCCGCCGCCCTCGGTTCCCAGCGCCGCTGCCTGCCTCTCCTCCGCCCGGTGCCGTGCGCCCGCCGGCCGCCGCCCATCTCCGCGCCGCCCAGCTCCGCCGTCGCGCCGCCAAGCTCCGCCATCGTGTGGTGTCGCGCCCCCGCGCCGCCTCCGGCCAGATCCGGGCCGACGCCGCCCGGATCCGGCGCCCCCGGCCTCGCTGGCGTCCTCCCCGTCCCTCCTCGCGGGCCACCTCCTTCCGCAGATCCAGCGACCGCACTTCGGCGATCCTCGGGATCCATGCCGCCTGGATCCAGATTCAGCGAACCCTAAGGTTGACCCCAAAATTTCCCCAAGTCCTGAATTATTTTGCACTCTGGTGCTAACTTTGACCGGCCATATCTCCATGCATACTGCTCCGTTTTGCATGAATTATATATCAAAATGTTAATTGTGTGATGCTCTACATTTAATTACATTGTGCCATGCTTGTTTGAGTTCATCTTGATGCCCTAATCATCATTGCAAGAGTGCTATATGATGTTAGCCGTTGTCTGTTAACAGAACTTGTTGTTTTGTCTTTTTCATTGCATTTTGTGTGTGCACCCTATGAGCTTGATGTATACATGAGTTTTAAGCTACATCATGCCGTATTTACAGTGGTGCCATCCATGTATTTGTTTTAGTCTTGTAGTGAGTGCATTGAGCTCGTGAAGTAGGGTACTTGCTGTTACTGTTTTGCTAGGTTGAATCTGCTATATCATGATGCTATGTAAACCTGCTGTTACAAGTCATTCTATGCATAATCTGGAGATGTTCACTAAGGATATTTTGTTATACATGTCATGCTCTATCCATTAATGCCCCTGGTTGCATTTATAACCTGCTGTAGCTTGTTGTAATCTTGCTCTCAAATTGCTAAATAATGTTGTTGTCAGCGTGTTAACATTAAGTTCAGTTTGTGCCATGTGTTTTGCTAGTGATCCATGCACCCTATGAACTTGTTCTTGCCATGATTAGCTTCATAAATAGGTCATATTACTGTTGGTTACCTTGTCATGCCATGTATTGTTCTGTGGTGAGTGGTACAAGCTCACCAACATGCCTACTTATTGTGTTCCTGCCATGTCTGAATCTGACATATCATTTGCCATGTTTGCATGGATGCTACCATGTTCTTTGTTGATCTTTGGAATTCGTTCAGTAAGGGAGTTTTTTTATTTGTCTTTAGTATTAGCATGACATGCCTTTGTTTGCCATTATATCTTGCTGTAACATGTTGTTTGATAGCTCTAAACATTGCAACCTGATGTTATTTCTGCTAAGCCTGTAAACTGTTATTATTTGCAATCTTGGCATGTGTTTTTGAGCATGTTCTAGTGATGTCTGGAGATAGCTCAGTGTTCATGTTTTGTCATGCTTTACCTGTAAATCATGTCCATGTCTTTTGTTTTCATGTTGCCATGCTGTAGCATATTGTTTTGATGCTTGCAAGATGCCTAGTTGCTGTTTTGGACAGCTTTTCCTTTAAACTTGTTTCATGTGTGTGTGTTGAACCGTTGCTCCGTTTTGAGTGTGCTCTATATGAAACTTGTTTAGAATTGCATGTAGTTTCATATTATCATGTTGCATCCATGTTTTTATAGTGTTTGCTTGATGTTTGTATGCATTTTGCATCAATGCCATGTTTAACTTGCTTTGCTCATATCTTCTAGGTCGTAGCTCCAAATCTAATGAACTTTATATGTAGCTTGACTAGAATATCGTGTAGATAATCTTGGTGCATATTAACTTGCTGTTTAACAACTTGAACAAAAGGTTTATTCAGATCTGGACCAATTTCGAAATTTGCATATGAGGACTTACCGGAATTGTTATATGTTGTTTCCGGCCTCATTTAAACTTGCTTTGATGTGTTGCTCTTGTATGCATCATCTCTTGCCATGAGTAGCTTCATGTAGCTTTGTCATGCATCATGCTTGGTTGTGCATCATGTCTTGTCTATGTGTGGTGTGTTTACCATGTTGTGTGCTTCTTCTCGATAGTTCCCGTTTCGTTGCGATCGTGAGGATTCGTTCGTCTACGCTTGGTTTGTCTTCGTGGCTTAATCTTCTTCATGGACTTGTTCTTCTTCCTAGCGGGATTTCAGGCAAGATGACCGTCACCTTGGATCTCATTACTATCATTGCTATGCTAGTTGCTTCGTTCTATCGCCATGCTGCGCTTCCTATCATTTGTTCTTCAAGCCTCCCAAATTGCCATGTCAGCCTCTAACCTTTTCACCCTTCCTAGCAACCCGTTGTTTGGCTATGTTACCGCTTTTGCTCAGCCCCTCTTATAGCGTTGTTAGTTGCAGGTGAAGTTGAAGATTGCTCCATGGTGGACAGGATTGTGTTGGGATATCACAATATCTCTTATTTAATTAATGCATCTATATACTTGGTAAAGGGAGGAAGACTCGGCCTTATGACTGGTGTTTTGTTCCACTCTTGTCGCCCTAGTTTCCGTCATACCGGTGTTATGTTCCTTGATTTTGCGTTCCTTACACAGTTGGGTGATTTATGGGAACCCCTTGACAGTTCGCTTTGAATAAAACTCCTCCAGCAAGGCCCAACCTTGGTTTTACCATTTGCCTCACCACCTCCTATACCCTTCCCTTGGGTCGGCCAACCCGAGGGTCATCTTTATTTTAGCCCCCCCCCCCGGGCGAGTGCTTCTCTAAGTGCTGGTCCGAACCGGGCAGACTGCAGGGCCACCTCGGGGCAACTCGAGGGCTGGTCTTACTCCTAGGCTGACCTATCTGGTGTTGCCCTGAGAACGAGATATGTGCAGCTCCTATTGGGATTGTCGGCACATCGGGCGGCTTTGCTGGTCTTGTTTTACCATTGTCGAAATGTCTTGTAAACTGGGATTCCGAGACTGATCGGGTCTTCCTGGGAGAAGGAATATCCTTCGTTGACCGTGAGAGCTTGTGATGGGCTAAGTTGGGACAGCCCTGCAGGGTATAAACTTTCGAGAGCCGTGCCCGTGGTTATGTGGCAGATGGGAATTTGTTAATGTTCGGTTGTAGATAACTTGACACCAGATTCGAATTAAAATGCATCAACCGCGTGTGTAGCTGTGATGGTCTCTTTTCGGAGGAGTCCGGGAAGTGAACACGGTTTTGGGTTATGTTTGACGTAAGTAGGAGTTCAGGATCACTTCTTGATCATTGCTAACTTCACGACTGTTCTGTTTGCTCTCTTCTCGCTCTTATTTGCGTATGTTAGCCACCATACTTGCTTAGCCGCTGCTGCAACCTCCCACTTTACTCTTCCTTTCCCATTAAGCTTTGCTAGTCTTGATACCCATGATAATGGGATTGCTGAGTCCTCGTGGCTCACAGATTACTACAACAACAGTTGCAGGTACAGGTTATGCGATGATCATGACGCGGGAGCGATGTTTGATTGTTTTGGAGTTCTTCTTCTACTTCTTCTTTGATAAGGGGATAGGTTCCAGGTCGGCAGCCTGGGCTAGCAGGGTGGATGCTGTTTGAGTTTCTGTTTGTGTTTCATCCGTAGTCGGATGGTGCTCTTATGTAAGACGATGTTGTATTCGTGTGTCATTGTATTCCTCTTGTATGTATCCCCATCTATTATGTAATGTTGATGTAATGATATCCACCTTGCAAAAGCATTTCAATATGCGGTTATATCCTTGGTGGGACCTTTGAGTCTCTTTAGGATAGTATCGCATATTGGGCGTGAAAACATCTCCTGGAGAAAGTGCATTTGGATGACATACTTGAGGTGCTCTCTGGTGGGTGCGACAAGCAGCACACCAGCACCGGCACCTTGCAGCGAAAAAGCCCCATCAAAGTACATGATCCAATTGTGGATCGTTTCTTTGCCGGGGAGAGTGGTCTCCTGTACCTCTTCATCGGGCATCGAGGTCCATTCTGCAACAAACTCCGCCAAGACTCTGCTTTGAATCGTCGAGGTGCTTTCAAACTTTAAACCGAAACTCGACAGCTCCAGGGCCCATTCCACGATTCTCCCCATTGCATCTAGGTTATGCAATATCCGTTGCAACGGGAGGCGGGTGACCACGGCGATCTTGTGCGCTTGGAAGTAATAACGCAGCTTCCTCGAGGCCATAAGGAGGCTGAAGAGGAACTTTTGCACACCTGAGTACCTCGACCTAGCCCCCTGCAAGAGGGAGCCGACGAAGTAAACTTGGCGCTGCACCATTTTCTTCTTCTGCGCCACTTCACCTGGTCGCGTGGGCCCTGTCGCGTTGGCATAAACCTCCACCGGGGACTCAGTCTTGCCGGTACGAAGCCCTGCCGGGGAGGGTTCCGGCTCGCGATCCGTTGGGTCTGCCGCTGCCGCTTCCTCTTTGTCGACCTCTCTCTGCGCCAGCAGTGCGGTGCTAACCACCTGATTCATTTCCGCTAGGTATAGTAGCAACGGTTCTTGTGGTTTGGGCGCAACCAGCACTGAGGTAGAGGAAAGGTACTTCTTCAAGTCCTGCAGCGCTGCCTCGGCCTCCGGGGTCCACTCCATTGGGCCCGTCTTCTTCAAGATCTTGAAAAAGGGAAGGGCACGCTCCGCGGACTTGGAGATGAACCTGCTCATGGCGGAAATGCAGCCAGTGAGCCAACACACGTCTTTAATCCATTAGGTGCCTCAATCTGCTCGATGGCCTTGATCTTATCTGGGTTTGCGTCAATCCCGCGCTGCGACACAAAGAACCCGAGAAGCTTGCCTGACGGGACACCGAAGACACACTTCTCAAGGTTCAACTTGAGATTGATCTCGCGCAGGTTCGCAAATCTCTCCTCCAGATCTTGCACGAGTGTTGCTTTGTCCTTGGTTTTGACCACTATATCATCCATATAAGCTTCCATATTTCTATGTAGCCGGGGCTCAAAACCAATTTGGACTGCTCTTGCAAAGTTTGAGCCAGCACTCTTCAACCCGAAAGGCATCCGTAAAAAGCTATACATACCACATGGGGTGATGAATGTTGTCTTCTCCTCGTCTTCTTTGGTCATGAAGATCTGGTGGTACCCTGAGTAGGCGTCGAGGAAGGATAACAGGTCACACCCGGCCGTGGAGTCAACAATCTGGTCGATGCACAGTAATGGGAAGGGATCCTTTGGACAAGCTTTATTGATGTCTGTGTAATCAATACACAGTCTCCACTTCCCGTTTGCCTTGCGCACCACTACCGGGTTGGTCAACCATGTCGGATGGAGTACCCCTCTTACCAAGCCCGCCACCTCTAGTTTCATGATCTCCTCCGTGATGAACTCCTGCCTCTCCAGAGCTTGCTTCTCGACCTTCTGCTTGACGGGCCATGCATGAGGACAGACAACAAGATGGTGCTCAATCACTTCCCTGGGAACACCGGGGATGTCGGAGGCTTGCCATGCAAACACATCGACATTCACCTGCAGGAAAGTGACGAGCTCGCTTTCCTATTTGCCATCGAGGGTGGAGCTTATGGTAAAAGCTCCCCCCACACCATCCTCCTTGACGGACACCTTCTTGGTCTCTGGTGGTGCAGCTCTGGACTTCTTGCTCTTGCCGGTGGAGCTCTCTGGCACAACCTCAACGGGAGCGCAACACCCTGAAGAGGTGCGCTTGCCGGAGTGGGTGTGAGGGGTCTCGCCGGTCTTTTTCCCTCCCAGGACTCCGTCGGCAGGAGCGGGTGCCTTGGCGGCAGCTGCTGCAACCGCTTCCTGGTAGAGTTGGTTGGCGCAAATCAACGCATCTTTCTTGTCAGAGGGGACGGTGATGATGTTCATCGGCCTGGGCATCTTCAGCGTGTTGTAGGCGTAATGTGAAGCCGCCATGAACTTGGCTAGTGTCAGGCGCCCGAGGATCCCGTTGTAGGGCAAGGGGATCTCGGCTACATCAAAGACAATCCTCTCCGTCCTGTAGTTCAGCTCGCCTCCGAACGTCATGGGCAGCGTGACCTTTCCCTTTGGTGGGCTCCTCCCTGGGTTGACCCCTTGGAACGTGCCTGTCTCCTTGATGTCTCAATCAGGGTTCTACAGCCTCTTGATCACAACAGGCGAGATCAAGTTCAGATCGGCCCCGCCATCAACCAGCATCTTTGTCACCTTTAGGTTGCGGATCGTTGGTGAAACCAACAATGGCAAGCACTGGATGGTCCTCGGTGTCGAAGATGATAGTCGTGCTGGACCACTTCAGCGGCTTCCGTGCGTCGAACTACAGCTCCACCGCTGTGATCTCACGCGCCCACTGCTTGAGCCTGTGGTGGTATGTATGCAGCAAGGCGCCACCATCGACGCACATGGCCTCTATGGATTTATGGAACTCGTGGTCGCCGGACTCATCGTTGTCGTCATAATCATCGTCTTCCTGCTGATTATCTTTGCCGTGATGGCCTCCTTGGCCACCACACTTCTTGCCGGATCCCTCGGCACCCTCTTGGCCCTTCTCCTTGTCCCACTGCTCATACTCGGCTTTCTACTTCTCAGCGAGCAGCTCCACTTGCCGGCAGTTCTGGAGGTCATGGCCCTTGGTGTGGGGGATCTTGCAATACTGCTTGTCAGAGCCCCCTGGCTTGTCGGCAGCCGCCAAGGCCCGGCAAGAAACACACCCGGCAACCTCCGTGCTGGGGTCACTCGCCTTGGTCTTCTTAGTGGCGCCGGTGTCATTGGACCCCTCGACAGCAAGCACAGTCTTGCCCTTGCGCTTCCTATTATGGCACCGACCCTTCTTTGCTGGGGTGGCGATACCATCCATGGAGTCAGTTTCCGCGCCGGCGTCTTCGCCTGGGTACTTCCTTCCTTCTTCAGCGCGAGCGCATCGATCAGCCAGAACATAAAGCTCGGCCACATCCTTGACCTTGTTCATCGCCATCTCCTCATGCATCTTGTGATTGTGCACATTCTGATGGAATGCAGTGATCACAGCGGCAGGATGCACGTCGGGGATGTTGTACTGCACTCGGCTGAACCTTTGGATGTACTTATGCAAGTTTTCTTCTTCCTTCTGGGGGATGATGTGCAAGTCGCTCGCCTGGCCATGAGCTTGGTGGCCTCCAGTAAAGGCGCCAACAAACTCATGACACAGATCCGCCCAAGAAGAAATGGAGTCCACTGGCAAGTGCATCAACCATGACATAACATTGGGCTTGAGTGCCAACGGGAAGTAATTGGCAATCACCTTATCATCACAGGCCCCAACAACTTGCATCGCGATGGTGTAGATGCTGAGGAACTCCGACGAGTTAGTCTTGCCGTTGTACTTCTCGCCAATGTCGGGCTTGAACGTGCGGTGGGAGAGCCACTGGAACTGCCGCAACTCACTGGTGAAGGCCGGACAACCCACCTTGTAGGGTAGGCCACCGTAGCCTCCCGGTGCTGGGTGGTCCGTAGTGGGCCCTGCCCGCCTGTCCGACTGGTGGCGCATGTCACGTCGGCGCTCGATGGTGGTTCGAGCGTCTTCATGAACTCGCTCCCGCAGAACTTGACGCTGGTCGCGGTGGGTTTGCGGGTTGGACGATGCTATGGAGATATCATCATGAGCATCGTCACGACGGGCTGACACCCGCGGTGGCCGGTGTGGAGGAGGGGAGTGCATCGTGGCCGCATCGCCTCCGGCCCGACCTCTGCTGGCTTGCGGTGGCTCGACGTAGTGACGACCTACGGGTTCTGTCGGCCGCAACTCGTCATTGTTAGCGATGCCGACGAGGCTCCGAACGGTGGCCCTCCATTCGTCACGCTTCTCCGCAGTGGGAGGAAAGTCGAGGAGCAGTTGCGCGCGTGCCAGGGCTTCTGCTGGCATGGGCGGCGGCGAAAACTGTGTGGACCGCGATGCGATTCGACTTCTAACCGCATTAGAAGGAGCCCCATCACGGCCCTGCAGCCGTCCGCTACCTCCGCGAGCACCTCGGTGCGCATGCTGGCCCTCCTCACCATGTGAAGGGCGCATGGGACTCTTCCCAGGGCGGCACCCAGGGTCACCAACAGGGCGGTGATGCTCATCGCGCACGACCTGAGAAGAGCGCACCATGGGCACCGGTGTTGGCGTCTTGGAGGTCGCCGCGCCGCCATCTGGCGGCATGACGACGCTCCTCGAGGGACCCATGCCGCCCGCGGGAGGCCCGACTCCATCTCTGGAGCTCACGACGCGCGGCTCGTCGCCTGGCGTACGAACGGTGCCGCTCACCAGGCCTGGACTGTCAGGGCGATGTGGATGCTCGCGGGCCGCGCCACAGGTTCTCTCCGCAACTGTCCCGCTATCTGTCGGCACCGGTACTGGCAGTCCTGTCCCGGATGAACTGATCGCCATGGTCATTTTCTTATTAGGAGCCATGGCGATGGAGGACTGCTGGGCCAACTACTAGACTAGATTCTCACAATTGCGTGCCCCCTACCTGGCGCACCAAAGATGTCGATGGGAAACGACACCTATGGGATCACAAGGATCCCTTCTACGGTTGTTGGGGCACGGGGTTGTGAGAAGAGTAGGATTAGCAATCGGCATAAGGATCGTTTACCCAGGTTCAGGCCGCGAGGATGCGTAAAACCCTAGTCCTGCTTTGGTGGATGTATTGAGTGTTCTTGAGCTCTTAAACTAGCTATGGTCGCTGCGTGGTTCAAAAGAGCCGAATCCCTCTCCAGTACGCCATGTGCCTCCTTTTATAGTCGAAAGGGGCTGCCATAGTGGCACACAGGAGGTGGAAAGGCCTACAGTGCTATGAGATTCCCTCGCATTACAGGAAAAGACGCATTTAATGCGTAGCTTAGGTGTCCTCTTGCTTTAGTGGGGACAGGAGCAAGGCCCGTCCCATCCGTCTGCTCCTCCTCGCTTCGACACGCGCCCTAGCCAGCGATGCATGCGGTGCCATGTAGGCAGGAAAGCAGCTGAGGGGGCGCCGTGGTGGAGCCGTTGTGAAGATCTACATGCCGCCACGCAGACGCGTGCTGAGTTGGCCTGGAAGCCGCATGTTGCCACGCAGGTGCCTGCCCAGCTAGTTGAGCTGGCACCTGCATGTGAACGGTGGTGGAGACTTGGTTGGTGCGGGCCTGGCTGCGGCCCCGCTGATGCCCTTGGCAAGGGCCTTGCCGTGGCGTGCTGCTGTCCCCGGCAAGGATCTTGCCAGGGGTCTTGTGGGTTTCCTTGGCTAAGGTCTCGCCAAGGATCGCCGTCTTCTGATCCTCATCTGATCTCATATGTTCTTTGTCTTCACAAAGATCTGCATGTCACCATGGAGGTGCCTCCCGAGCCCTGGCCCAACGTGGTTGATGGTGTTGGAGACCGTGGGTTCGAGGGTGGCTTACTCCGCTGGTGTGGGCGAGCTGCCCCGGCAAGGGTCTTGCCAAGGCCGCGGAGGCTGCCCCGGCAAGGGTTTTGCCGGGGGAACCTGCTTCGCCCATTTGCTCTCTGTGGTCTCGGCCTTTGGCATTGTCTTATTTATCTTGGACTTTGGTTTTGCCTCGGTTCACCTTCCCCGCCTTGCCGCTCGTGGTGATGGCGCGTGGCCCTGACTGCCCGCGCACAAGTAAAGGGGTACAAAAGATGTGCCCCTACTTTTGTACACCGACAATATTGGACTGTATCTCCGGTGGGGGATGTCAGGACAACGCCTGCCCCCAAACCAGCTAGCATCTTAGAGCCGTCGAAGTGCATGATCCAATTGGAGCACGCGCCGTATTCTTTAGGGAGTTTGGCTTCGGTCCATTCGGCGACGAAGTCAGCCAGTACTTGCGACTTACTGGCTCGCTGTGGTTTGTATATTATGTCGAACGGGGGGAGCTCGATAGCCCATTTAGCAATCCGGCCCGTGGCATCGCGGTTATTTATTATATCGTTGAGTGGTACTTTGGAGGCCACCGTGATTGAACACTCTTGAAAGTAGTGTCGTAGTTTCCAGGATGCCATGAAGACCGCGTATGCTATCTTTTGATAATGTGGGTACCGAGACTTGCATGGAGTGAGGACAGTAGATACATAGTATACATGCTTTTGAAGCGGGAACTTATGTTCGTCCGTCTCTCGTTCGACGACGAGCACTGCGCTTACAACCTGGTGTGTCGCAGCTATATATAACAGCATGGGTTCACCAATGTTTGGTGCGACCAGGATTGGATTGCTGGCCAAGAGGGCCTTTATTTCTTCTAGTACGGCCGTAGCTGCATCCGTCCACTCAAAGTGTTCGGTGTGTTGAAGAAGGTGATAGAGAGGTAGTGCCTTTTCTCCCAATCGGGAGATAAAGTGGCTTAAAGCCGCCACGCATCCAATTAATTTCTGGATTTGCTTGAGGTTTGTTGGGGTAGCCAACTGTGACAAAGCTCGAATTTTAGCCGGATTTGCTTCAATTCCTCTATTGGAAACGATGAAGCCCAGGAGCTTTCCGGCAGGAACACCGAAAACACATTTTTCCGGATTGAGCTTGATGTCATATGTTCGGAGGTTGTCGAACGTGAGCCTCAAGTCGTCTATGAGCGATTCGACGTGTCTGGTCTTGATGACCACGTCGTCTATGTATGCTTCAACTGTTTTGCTGATTTGTTTTTCCAAGCATGTCTGAATCATGAGTTGATAGGTTGCTCCAGCATTTTTGAGCCCGAAAGGCATGGTGTTGAAACAGAAAGGGCCATATGGCGTGATGAATGCCGTTGCGGCTTGATCGGACTCCGCCATCTTGATTTGATGGTATCCGGAGTATGCGTCGAGGAAGCACAGTAAGTCGTGTCCTGCAGTGGCGTCGATGATTTGATCGATGTGGGGGAGAGGGAAGGGATCCTTGGGGCAAGCCTTATTAAGGTCCTTGAAATCGACACATAGGTGCCAGGATTTGTCCTTCTTTGGTACCATCACGAGGTTTGCTAGCCAGTTCCGGTGTTTTATTTCTCTGATGAATCCGGCTTTGAGTAACTTGGCTAGCTCCTCTCCCATGGCTTGCCGTTTAGGTTCGGAAAAGCGCCAAAGAGTCTGCTTGACCGGCTTGTATCCCTTCAATATGTTTAGGCTATGCTCGGCCAGCCTGTGTCGGATGCCTGGCATGTCTGAAGGGTGCCAGGCGAAGATGTCCCAATTCTCACGCAAGAACTCTCGCAATGCAGCATCGATTGTTGGGTTCAGCTATGCCCCGATGGATTTAAGTCCAAACCCTGACCCGATCTGAGACCCAGGGGCAGAGGAGCTTCCGAGCTTGGCAGTTCGGGCTCCGGGATGTTGCCCAATTTTCCTAGCCTGCTGTCCAATTGTAGGTTCGGAGGTTGGGCCATGTCCTCCTGTAGACGGTATCCGGACATAATTCGTCCTCAAAATAGCAGAAGAATCGCTGCATTATTCCTCCACCACCGCTATATGATGGGTGACCGGCGGAGAGTTAATCTCCCTTTGGTCAGGTTTAAGCCCGATCCGATCATAGTCCGTAGCGACTCCCAGGGAGGCAATGTGATCCAAGAGCTCGTTCAGGGAGGAGAGCTCCATTGGATCCATCTGCTCCGTGAATTCCGAGATGACGTTGTCGGCGTTCTGGGAACGGGGGTCCCCAGACTTGCCTGCCTGCGGCCTACGGCGTGGCTCAAGGGGCGGCCCAGCACGACCCATCTTCATCAACACGAGCTCAAGACCCTCGCGAGGGGCCAAGCCTCGCGGGGTGGACGACAGGAAGCTTCCTCAGGCACGGCCTCGTCAGGCTGGCTCACGAGTAGGCAGAGAGATCAAGGCGGGGTACCTCACGAGGTGCCCATGATGCAAGCCATGACGACCAAGGGCGCCAGGCGGGCGCCAGCCCGCACAGTGTCCTCCTTTCGTCTTTGGTGTAAAGGGAGCAAGCGCATGCGAGAGCATCAAGCAAAGGCGTCCGTTTCGGTGCAACAAGATCAAGACCGTCGCAACGGCAAGAAGGAAGTCATTGTGGAGCCCAAGCTGGCGTTACCACCAGAGCCTTTGACAGGTGAGGACCAACTTTAGTCAGGATAAGTGTACTGGATGTTCCCCTTCAAAATGGCCAATTGTTGGCGCCCTTCCCGCTCAATATTTGGGAAAAGGCCCAGGGCCTTTGCCTATAAATAGGACTAGCCACCCACAAGGTATGGTATGATCTTGAAACCAGCAGAAAGAGCAACTGAACTCCCCCTAGCAGTTCATCGCACCAGCCAAGAACAGACCCTCGCGAGGTTGTTCTTCCTTGTATTGTTCATCATCAGCCCAAGAGGCAATCCACCACACCACAAAATAGAGTAGGGTATTACACCACAATGGTGGCCCGAACTATTATAAACCCTGTGTCTCTTTTGTTGTTCCTTTCATAGCTTAGATCCTAGCGAGGCGGCGAGGTGCAGGTAGGGAGAGGGTGAAATCTCCATGCGCACCCCAGTGTTCGAACCTAGAGGGTCTGTCGGAACCCGAAATCCGACATTTGGCGCGCCAGGTAGGGGTGCGCCGGAATTCGTCTTCCGCCGCCCTATTCTTCACTGACCATCACATCCATGTCAGATGCTCGTTGGGCCCATGCCGAGCATCGAGCCGCTCTCGCTTCCCGCGTCGCCCAGACGGCCCCCATCGGCGGCCGCCCCCGCCGTTCCCCATCGCCTGCCGTCAACGCCGCCACCGGCCCGGCGGGGAACGAGCAGCAAGCATCGTCCCAGCATCCGTCCATGAGGCGAGACGGCCGCATTGCTACTCCCTCACCCGCCCCAGTTGGTTCTTCGTCCCGCGCACTCCGCGCGCCCATGGAGACTCAAGCTACGCTCATCGCGGCAAACGAGCTCCTGTGCTACCTCTTAGTCGACGACGTCTACGAAGAGTGGCTCGACCGCGTCGCCGAGCTCGTCCGCGCCGCAGGGGGCTCCCTCGCGCCGTCCTTCTCGCTGCATCGCGCCCTGCCCTGCACGGGTGATGAAGCTCCGAGGGCGCCTCAGCCGCCTCCCCCTCAAGAAGGCGCCCTGGCCCCAAGGCGCGTGGCCCCTGGGCGGAACCCACTCCGTCCGGTGCCAGTGCAGCAAGAGCGGAGTTGCCAAGAGGTCCCTCGCCCCCAAGAAGCTGCCCGAGTGCTCCCTGCTCCGGCCCGTCACGACCACGCTCCTGTTCCAGCACGCCAAGACCCCGCACTGCTCCCAGCTGCAGCGCATGGGGACCCGCAAGACCAAGCTCTTCGTCACCAAAGGCCTCCCGTGGCCACAGCAGGCTGCCGCGCCTTCACCACCGAGCTGCGCAGCGTCGTGTGGCCCAACAAGTTCAAGCCAGACCTGCCTCCTCGCTACGACAGCATGGCCGACCCTGCAGAGTTCCTCCAGCTCTACGAGCTGGGCGTCGAAGCCGCCAACGGGACGAGAAGGTCATGGCGAACTGGTTTCCCATGGCACTCAAGGACGGGGCCCGCACCTGGCTCCTAAACCTGGCTCCTGGCACGATCTCCTCCTGGGACGAGATGCGCACCCGCTTCATCGCCAACTTCCAAGGTACTCGCGACCGGCCACCTGCCGTGAGCGACATGCACCGCATCAAGCAGCAACCAGGGGAGACCCTGTAGAAGTACATCCAGCGCTTCAACAACGCACGCCTCAAGATTCCCAAGGTGACTGAGGAGGCCATCATCTCAGCCTTCTCCGACGGTGTGCGTGACGTCAAGATGAAGGAGGAGCTGGCGATGCATGAGGATCTGTGCACTTCCTTGGAGCTGTTCAACTTGGCGACCAAGTTCGCCAGGGCTGAGGAAGGGCGCCTTTCCCTCCTCGAGCTGCCAGCCCCAGACCCAGAAAAGAAGAAATCCAAGGCCAAGGACGTGAAGCGCAAGGGGGCTGCTGTGCTCGCGACAGAACCAGACACCAAGCGGGGCAGAGATCAGCCCGAGTCTTCCAAGGGCAGCCGGTACTGTGTGTACCAGGGCCTCCACACCCACAATACCAACGAATGTCAAGAGCTCCGAGCCGTGCGAGAAGGGAGGACCGGCCGACGCCCCGACTACAATGATCGAGGCTACGGCCGAGGAGAAGGAAGGAACGCAGGACGCTGGGAAGA
The DNA here is from genome assembly GCF_018294505.1 of Triticum aestivum. Taxonomy (NCBI): domain Eukaryota; kingdom Viridiplantae; phylum Streptophyta; class Magnoliopsida; order Poales; family Poaceae; genus Triticum; species Triticum aestivum. The sequence continues at coordinate 380,739,895 of NC_057795.1, read as the reverse complement.
CCACGGCCCTTGCCAAGGGTGGCGCGACCCACCTCGCGAGGATTGCTGGCAGGATCAGCCTCGTGAGGGAGACTGGAGGGGTCAGCCTCGCGAGGATCATCCGCAAGGAAACACAGGCCTCCCTCCTCTGCCGCCGCAGCCAAGGAGAAAAGAGGACCATCATCAGGACGAGGGGGCTGGGGGCTTCCAGGAGCCGTGCGTGATCGCCTGCATCCTGGGCGGAGCTCAAGCCCCAGCCTCTCAATGCATCTTCAAGCAGTTCGCCCGCGAAGTGAATGCAGTCCTCCTGAAGCTCGAAGCCATGCGCCCTCTCAGGTGGTCAGCGTGCGCCATCACGTTCAACTCAGCGGATCAGCTCAAGTGCGCGGCCATAGCCGGAGTCCTCCCAATGCTTTGCTCCCCAATCATTAGCAACGTGCAAGTCACCAGGACACTCATCGACGGTGGGGCAGGGCTCAACGTCCTGTCCGTAGAGACATTCAACAATCTCCAAGTGCCTTACAATCTGCTTCAGCCAACCAAGCCTTTCTCCGGAGTCACCGATGGCTCCACGGTTCCGATTGGGCAGGTCCACCTCCCTGTCACCTTCAGGGCGCGTGACAACTACCGCACCGAGCTCATCGACTTTGACATCGCTCACATTCGCCCGCCATACAACGCCATCCTCGGGTACCCAGCTCTCGCCAAGTTCTTGGCCATGACTCATCACGGCTACAACGTCCTCAAGATGCCAGGAAGCGGCGGAGTCATCACGGTGCCTTGTGAAGAAAGAGACATAGTGTGCTCCCTGGAGCGAGCTTCTCAGGCCGCATCACTTGAAGACCCAGATCGCGGGTGCGGGAGGTTCCCTGAGACCGCTCCCAAGAAGAAGAAGACATTGCCAGGCCCGACCCCTTAGGAGGCAGGCCCCTCAAGGTCTGCGCCTGCTCAAGGGGCACCTCCTTCTGTCGCATAGGAAGGCGCGCCCGGCGCCCTCCTCAAGCAAGGCTCGGGGCCTCCCTCCTGGAGGGCCACCAACCTTGCTAAGGTCACGAGGGAGGCGCTTGGGCACTACTTGGAGGCGTGTTTCAAAGCACATTTCCCTCAGGAAGGAGCAAGGCAAGGAGGGCCAAACCCTCAGGAGTTCGTTAGTCAGATCACGCAAGAGTTGCAGGAGTCAAGAGTCATGAGTGGCAGCCACCGCTTACCCGCCGCAGCTCCCCATCCAGGTGAGGATGGTGGGCTGCGCGTCTGCATCGACATCCCAGGGCTCAACCGAGCCGCCTCTCAGGAGCGCTTCTGGCCCTCACGCGTGGGGCGCTGGGAAGGCCCACCTCACAGCTACATTCGCATGCCCTACGGCTAGCCGAACGCGGCCGCCACGTACCAGCGCCTCATGGGGAGAATCCTGGAGGCTCAGGAGGCCAGGCGTTCCGCAGTCCTGGCGGAGATGGAGATGGTCCACGAGGAGCCACCAGCGCCTCCGGAACCTCCCGAGGCTCCTGGGCCTGGGGGCTCGTGAAGATCGGCTTCCGCAGCCCACGACGTCCGCTACTTCAACACCCCTTCTTCTTCAACGCTGTCAGGTGACATCCTTCAAGTTTTGTTTCCAGCTGGGAGCGCCCCCCAGGGCTGCATTATTCCCAGGCCGCGTGGGTCCGTCCCTGCGGCATGTATCCCCTTTTTACTTTATGTTCCTAGCTTACTTTGTTGGGGGCGCCCTTCGGGTTGCATCATCCCCAAGTCGCTCGGGCTAGACCCACCGATGTCTGCCTTCCCTGCATCTATCTAAATGAACTCGCTTCTTCGTGATTAACGTGCTTGACCTAGTTTCCCACTCAACTGACACCAACCGATGGAGCTGCTCCCCAACGGCACGATGCTTGCGCATGGGTCCGTCCCTGCAACGCCGAAAAACCTGAATGGCTGAGCTCTGGCCGCGGCAGCCCCGCACAACGCCACCTCGTCAGGCCTTCAGTGTCTCTTCACCTCTCCAAAGCAACCAACGGCTGACCACCGCTTGTCATAGCGGACTCTTGTTCTTCTTGTGGTGGGCCTGCAGGATCCCTTCAAGGAGCAGCGCCAGGTGAGGCCCTCAAGGCGTCTTCTTCACTCTCGTCCGCACGAACTGCTTGCACGTTAAAGGGGGGTACCTGAGCATCGCGACTCATAGGCTCCTACTGGATCTCCAGCCCTCACCCTCTAGCCTTGTCCACGGCATCGCGCCCTGGCATACCAGCGACGGCTGAGACCCGCTTGAGGGCCGGGACCCGAGGACGTAGAGAAAAAAGGGGAGCGAAGGCGAGAGGGAAGAGGCACGCGGGGACCTCGCCAGGCAACCCCTCGCCGGCTGATGCGCGGACCTAGCACCGCACCAGGAAGCGGTTCCTGACTCTCATGATAAGTCACCCTCCGGAAACACTAGCTATCGCAGCATCGTCCCCGCATCCAATGCAATCCCGTGATTAGCAACGTCGCGCTCCTTTCTCACCGAACGATGGCTGCTTGAGCGCTAAAGGGGACCTCCTGAGCATCGCGACTCAGGGGCTCTTACTGGACCCCGGGCCGCTCACCTCTTAGCCTTGACCACGGCATCACGACCTGGCATACCAGCGACGGCTGAAGCCTGCCTTGGGACCGGGACCTGTCGGCGCAGAGCACCAAGCCCTCGTGAGGTTCGAAAGGAAGAACTAGGCTAAGATGGAATAAGCATCTCGCACTACTTCATGGCAAGGACTATATTAACAAACAGAACCACAGGCATCTTACAAGCCCCCATGGGGCGCACTTTCCGATTCCTCGCAAGGAACAGAGGGAACAGGTCCTAGAGAACACTAACTACACGTGCCTCCGCAAGAGACACCATCATCAACAGTGGGTCGTCAGGCACCGGCGCCAACCTCATCTAGATCAGAGGCGGCGGTGGCCTAACGAGCCCGTCCTGCTCCGAGAGCAGTGCAGGCTCGGGAGCTCGTAGCTGTTGTCGCTCGTCTCCGGAGTCGCAAAGAGCTCGGCGGAGTTGCTGGATCCTCCGGCGCCCCCACCGCCCGAGGATCCGCTGAGGGAGCGGACGGCGAGCCTGGTCCTCGCCGCGGCAGGGCCCCGACCACCTCTCTCAGGGCAGCACTCCAGCCGGCGTCCGTCCGCGTCGAAGACCGTGAAGAGCATCATGGAAGCGCTGTCATACTCCAGGTGGATCGTGAGGGAGCCCTCTTCCTGCAGACTCGGGCAATCTCGCCCCAGCCTCGAGTCATGAAGACTTTGCCCAGGGCGAAGACCGCGACCTCCGCTTCAGTCGCGAGGGTGTTGCAGCCGGCGTGCTGCAACCAGAGCTCCAAGTATCCTCCCTGCGGCATCACAAAAGCGAAGAAGGGCGGAAGGCGAATCCAAGACTGAGGAGGCATGGCGGCGTGGAGCACAAACTCTCGGGAGGAGCCCTCGGCATGAACTCCAGGAGGGACAACGCGCACCGCCGTGACCCGCCGGTGTCGGTGGCGGCAGCGTCCATGGCGCTCGACATCAACTCCTGCAGGGCCCTCAAGGTGGGCGTACAAGGGCAGCGGGAACCCTGGCGGCGGCCGCTCGCACCAAGGCCTCAACACCTCCTGCCAGGCGCCCTCACCTCGACAGCATAGGGCTAGCTGTTTCTTCGGCGGAAGCGGGTGGGGACCCTCTTGGGGAGCCTTTCCCTTCTCTTCCGCGGAGAACCGGCGGATCGGAGCCATTGCGGCAAGGTGGAGGAAGGATGGAAAAGAAGGAGAAGCAAGAAGAGATGGACTGGAAGGGCACGCGCCGTTCTGTACTTATAGCCGGAGGAGGCCAACCGCTGGTCTCCATGATCACATGTAATCATGACCCGCTTTGCATGCAGGGACTTGTCAATTCGTGCAGTCGCCGAGGCGTCATGGGGAAGCAGGGCTGCCCACGTCCAACCAACCGCCACACGACGCCCGAGGCCGCACGCTGTTAGGGCCCACGGTGCTTCGCACTTGCCCCTTCGCTTCTCTACTCAGCCAAGTCCAGGCGCGCCTTGGGCCCGGGGGCTACTGTCGGCGTTCTGGGAACGGGGGTCCCCAGACTTGCCTGCCTGCGGCCTGCTACGTGGCTCAAGGGGCGGCCCAGCACGGCCCATCTTCATCAGCACGAGCTCAAGACCCTCGCGAGGGGCCAAGCCTCGCGGGGTGGACAACAGGAAGCTTCCTCAGGCACGGCCTCGTCAGGCTGGCTCACGAGGAGGCGAAGAGATCAAGGCGTGGTACCTCACGAGGTGCCCATGACGCAAGCCATGACGACCAAGGGTGCCAGGCGGGCGCCAGCCCGCGCAGTGTCCTCCTTTCCTCTTTGGTGCAAAGGGAGCAAGCGCAGGCGAGAGCATCAAGCAAAGGCGTCCGTTTCAGTGCAACAAGACCAAGACCGTCGCAACGGCAGGAAGGAAGTCATTGTGGAGCCCAAGCCGGCATCACCACCAGAGCCTTTGACACGCGAGGACCAACTTTAGTCAGGATAAGTGTACTGGATGTTCCCCTTCAAAATGGCCAATTGTTGGCGCCCTTCCCGCTCAATATTTGCGAAGAGGCCCAAGGCCTTTGCCTATAAATAGGACTAGCTACCCACAAGGTAGGGTATGATCTTGAAACCAGCAGAAAGAGCAACTGAACTCCCCCTAGCAGTTCATCGCACCAGCCAAGAACAGACCCTCGCGAGGCTGTTCTTCCTTGTATTGTTCATCATCAGCCCAAGAGGCAATCCACCACACCACAAACTAGAGTAGGGTATTACACCACAATGGTGGACCGAACTAGTATAAACCATGTGTCTCTTGTGTTGTTCCTTTCATAGCTTAGATCATAGCGAGGCGGCGAGGTGCAGGTAGGTAGAGGGAGAAATCTCCACGCGCACCCTAGTGTTCGATCCTAGAGGGTCTGCCGGAACACGAAATCCGACAGACGTGGAGGCTGTTTTTGATGACTTGAGAAGTCGACGATCCGGAGACCTTGGAGGCAGAGCGAGCTATGCGCGGGCGAAGGGGTTTGGAGAAGGTTTCCAAATTTTTGCCCATGAATATATATAGCCCTACCCTATCGGTGTGACCGAGTGGAACAACTCGGTGGCACCGAGATTCATTACTGTTGACAGTTACTGCAACTCGGTGAGACCAAAAAGTTCAAATCGGTTGCACTGAGATTTAAGACCTAGATCGACTTAGTGATCTCGGTATGACCGAAATGGAAGAATCGGTCAGACCGAAATGCACAAAGAAGTTTTGGAAGTTTAAGTCTATGACGAATCGGAGACTCCGAGTGCTCCTCACACAGAGTGGTTCAAATCTGACTTGATCAAAATTTGTGATGTAGCATGAATAGAGTTTGAGACAAGAAAAGCATAGATAGCTAGAGAAGGTTCTTAGGCATTCTTGTTCATCCACTTGGCAAAAGAAAAAGAAGTCAATCAATCAAAGCAACAAGTGGATGTCCTCGAATGAGTAAAATATGCAACCAACATGCTCACACAATAAAATGGAAAATGAAATATGTGGCAAAGCATGCACAACCAATTCTAGCATCTATCAAACAATTGGCGATGACTAGGTCATCTATATATGAGTATATTGACTTAGGAGTCAAATGAGAACATTTGATCATAGGTGATACTCATCGTTTAAGCTCAAGTTGGGTTACCACTTTTAAATAATGCATTGATGTGTTCACATCGTTAGAGTTGCTTTGACTCAATTCTTAGAGTTAAGCTCCCCCTAGATGTGAGATCGCCCCTTAGAGGGATGAAGTAACCTTGGGTTTTGTCGATAATGACTTCATGTAGGTGTTGAAGATGTGGATGCTCAATGTTGATGAAGATCATTTGGAGCAATCCTTTGGAGTGAGTTGCACTTTCAATACCTACACGGGTTTGTCCCACAAGGAACAAGCAAGTATATCCATAGACATAGAGTGATGCACACACAAGATGATGTCCATGAAAGCATTAAGTTACCTTGTCCCTTGCCTTATCAACATGAGGGTTTGTGACTCGTTGAACTAGTGCAAGATGTGGAAGTTGATTGCACTTGTTGTTGCCAAAAAGATATGAGTGAAGTATGTTGGCGGAGTCACCGTCAAGAACTCTCTAGTTCTTCTTCTTCGGGATCCACTTCATCTTGATGGGAATCCTTCGAGTTGTAGTCGTGCTTGATGAAGTAGAACTTGACGTAGTCTTGGGAACCCACTTGACCAAGGCCTTAGGAGCTTCTTCAAATGCGGCAATCTCCTCTTGAAGCTTGTCCTTGCTTTTGTCCTTGTGGTCTTGTGGTGGAAGATCATCTTGAGCTTGTGTCCCCTTGAAGGAAGTAGGATCATACTTCTCTTGTTGAGGAACAAACTTCGTCTTGGGGTATTGATCTTCTTCCCACTCAACTCCATTGGCATTGAACTTTCGTTCAAAACCAACACCTTGATTCTTCCGGTGCCTTCCTTGCTTGCGTACAATTTCCTCGAATTGCTTACTCCCGGCAAGGCTCTTGTAAACACCTTTCTCTATAATTCCCTTCAATAAGCTATTTTCTTGCTCAAGTGTAACTTGGCTAAGAGAATCATTAGTGGAATCAAGAGAACTACTAGAAGCAACAATATTGGATTTAGCATGATTATTGTTACTACTAGAGGAAGAATCCTTCTTGTTTTTGTTACTAGACTTGACTTGAGGCATGTAAGTAGATAGGAGTAAACGCTTGGCAATGTAAGAAGAACTTTTCTTGGGAAGATCATCATTGATTGCTTTTAAGAACTCATGCTCTTGCTCAAGATTGAGCTTTTCAAAGCGTAACTTCTCATGAGTCCTCAAAAGTTCTCAATGATCCCCTAAGATAGTTTCATGAGCTAACTTAAGAGTGTTTAGTTCTTTAGTAAGAAGCTCAATCTTCTCCTTATCATTTTCATTCGTTTTATCTTGATTAGCATGATTAATTGACGTTTCATCATGGTATTCATCACTAGAGTTTTCAACAAGTAAATCATCATCACCTAACAAGTCATCTTCATCACTATTGAAATCAACATACTCGGGGTGTGTTACCTTAGGGCCTTTAGCCATGAAGCATCTTCCAATTCCTTCATTTGGTGAATCAAATATGTCGTAGGAGTTGGTCAACACAAGTGCTAGACCGGCAACACCTTCATCTTGAGTATGTTCGGAGTCAGAGTGATAGCTTCTCTCGGAGTGATGTTTAGAGTCGGAACCGGATACCCATTCACCAACATCGGCTAGAAGTCTTTGTTTTATGTAGCTCTTTGATGACTTGTCCTTCCTTTCTGAATCCTTGCTTCTCCGGGATGTTCTTCGTTCATAACGATCATCTCTACTCCTCCTCTCTCTTGGCGGTGATTCTTCTCTTCTACTTCTTCTCTTGGGAGAATCTTCTCTTCTTTTGTAGGGTGCCGTACACTCATTGGAATAGTGTCTGGGTCTCCCACAATTGTTGCAATTGCGCTCTCAACTGGAATATCTTTTGTCATTGTAGGACCTTGACTTGGAACTTCTTTCTTTGCTTCTAGTCTTGTAGAATTTGTTGAAGTTCTTCACCATTAAGCTCAATTCTTCATTGAAGGTTTGTTTCTCATTTGATGATGTAGTGGCTTCACATGAGGCTTTGTAAGCACCACTTGACTTCTTGTGAAGTTCCTCCTTATCCTTGAGTGACATCTCATGAGCAACAATTCTTCCAATGACCTCCGTTGGCTTGAGATTCTTGTAATTGGGCATCATTTGGATCAATGTGCACACGGTATCATATTTTCCATCCAATGCTCTTAGGATCATCTTGATGATGAATTTGTCGGTCATCTCTTCACTTCCTAAGCCCGCAATCTCATTTGTGATAAGAGAAAGCCTAGAGTACATTTCAGCAACACCTTCACCATCCTTCATTTTGAACTTGTCAAGTTGACTTTGGAGCACATCCAACTTGGATTCCTTGACAGAGTCAGTACCTTGCATATCAATCAAAGTATCCCAGATTTCCTTTGCATTCTCAAGACGGATGATTTTGTTGAATTCTTCGGGGCACAATCCGTTGAAGAGGATATCACAAGCTTGAGCGTTGTATTGCATCATCTTCAATTCATCCGCGCTAGCTTCATGGTTTGGTTCCCTCCCATCAAAGAATTCACCTTGCAAGCCAATACACACAATAGCCCAAACGGTGGGGTTATGTCCGAGAATATGCATTTTCATCTTATGCTTCCAACTAGCAAAATTAGTACCATCAAAGTAAGGACCTCTACGGTGATAATTTCCCTCGCTAGACGCCATACTCTCCTAGGTTGTGAAACCAAGGCTATGACCACCAAAAGCTATGGAAATCAAACCAAATGGATACCAAAGCTCTGATACCACATGTAGGATCTTGAAGTATGTCTAGAGGGGGGGGGTGATTAGACTACCTGACCAATTAAAAACTTAACCTTTTCCCAATTTTAGACTTTGGCAGATTTTTGCTATCTTAGCACAAGTCAAGCAATCTTCACACAATTCAAGAAAGCATGCAAAGAGTATATGAGTAGCGGAAAGTAAAGCGTGCAACTTGCAAGAATGTAAAGGGAAGGGTTTGGAGATTTCAAATGCAATTTGGAGAAACGGTGATTTTTGAGCCGTGGTTCTGATAGGTGGTGCTATCGTACATCCACGTTGATGGAGACTTCAACCCACGAAGGGGAACGGTTGCGCAAGTCCACGGAGGGCTCCACACACGAAGGGTCCACGAAGAAGCAACCTTGTCTATCCCACCATGGCCGTCGCCCACGAAGGACTTGCCTCACTAGCGGGAGATCTGCAAGAAGTAGGCGATCTCCTTGCCCTTACAAACTCCTTGGTTCAACTCCACAATCTTGTCGGAAGCTCCCAAGTGACACCTAGCCAATCTAGGAGACACCACTCTCCAAGAAGTAACAAATGGTGTGTTTATGATGAACTCCTTGCTCTTGTTCTTCAAATGATAGTCTCCCCAACACTCAACTCTCTCTCACAGGATTTGGATCTGGTGGAAAGAAGATTTGAGTGGAAAGCAACTTGGGGAAGGCTAGAGATCAAGATTCATATGGTAGGAATGGAATATCTTGGCCTCAACACATGAGTAGGTGGTTCTCTCTCAGAAATAGTAAGTTGGAAGTGTAGGTTTGTTCTGATGGCTCTCTCCACGAATGAAGAGGAGGTGGAGGGGTATATATAGCCTCCACACAAAATCTAACCGTTACACACAATTTACCAATCTTGGTGGGACCGAATCAACAAACTCGGTCAGACCGATTCAGTAAACCTAGTGACCGTTAGTGATTTCGGTTGGACCGACATGCAACTCGGTAGGACCGATGTGGTTAGGGTTAGGGCATAACGTAATCTCGGTGAGACCGATTACACAAACTCGGTGAGACCTATTTTGGTAATAAGCTAACCAGAGAGTTGGTCAGGTAAACTCGGTGGGACAGATTCACTCTTTTCGGTGATACCGAAATGTTACGAAAAGGAAACAGAGAGTTTACATTGCAATCTCGGTGGGACAGATCACTCACTTCGGTTAGACCGAAACGTTACAAAGGGAAATAGAGAGATTACAATCCCATCTCGGTGAGACCAAGATCCCTATCGGTGAGACCGATTTGCCTAGGGTTTGTGGCAGTGGCTATGACATCTGAACTCGGTGGCACCGGATAGAAAAAATTGGTGGGGCCGAGTTTGACTTTAGGTTTAGGTCATATGTGGATATGAGAAAGTAGTTGAGGGTTTTTGGACCATATCACTAAGCACTTGAAGCAAGAAACTCATCAAGCAACACCTCATCCCTCCTTGATAGCATTGGCTTTTCCTATAGACTCAATGTGATCTTGGATCACTAAAATATAAAATGTAGAGTCTTGAGCTTTTGAGCTTGAGCCAATCCTTTTATCCTTAGAATTTTGAGGGATCCACTTTCCTCATCCATGCCATGCCATTCATTGAGCTTTTCCTGAAATGATTGTCTTGGAAAGATGTTATCTCAATGAGCTATATGTTGTTAGGAATTTCCAAAACCGCCTAGGGATAGTTGCACTTTCAATATCCCTCTTTTTTGTAATTGATGATAACATATAGATCAAAGCTTCGTCAAATGATAATAAGATTGAAAAACATCGTCGCTTTGAGAAGTATGTGATAAGCAAGAGCTCCCCCTAAATTTGTGCATAGTTTAAGATTTGCTTTGGACTGCAAATGCACAAGGAGTTAGGCTCATGGGTTACTCTTCCATGTCACATACATCTTGGTGGAGTGCTCAAAATAATAAAGATTGAATACATGCACTCATCACCAAGCAAAGTGAATGATCATATAAAGATAAATGGGATATTTTCATCTAACAAGCATTAAGGTAGCATATGATCAAACACATGATCATCATTGTATCACACAGACAATAACGTAGTATCTCAAGCAAGCAAAAGCAAATAAAGTTCAACCACAAAGACAAGAGAGAACAAAAGCAAACTCTCTCTCTCAAAGCCTATGATCTATACATTTTTCTCCCCCTTTGGCAACAAGTTACCAAAAAGTTCCTAGAAAATGCATAGTACTATTTCGTCTCTCAGGCTTGGTCTTCAGGTGGTGGTGTAGAGATGGCTCCTTGGAAGAAGACTTCTGTTGATGTGGATGGAGCTGGAGGAGTTGGTGCTGGAGCTGGTTGCACTGGAGCTGTAGCTGGTGCAGATGAAGTGGCTCTGGTGTTTAACACTAGCTCTGCAACTCATCTCTGAGCTCGAGGCACTCTGGCAAATGCATCAGTGGTTGTCCTGCCCTTCCTCTCCTGCATGTCATCCTGAAGCTGCTCCACAACTGACTGGATCTCAGTTACTTTCACATCTAAGTCATAGAACGTTTGTTCCATGATTCTTTCCAGGCTCTCCTGGTTTTGAGTTAGGGTGGCCAACCCTTTCTCAATCATCAGAGTTGATGCTATTAAGTAACCAAGCTGGTCCTGCTTGCTCTTCAAAAAGTACTCAGATGCCTCCTCTAAAGTTCGCATCTTGGCAGCCTTCTCCTTCTTTGCCTTCTCCTTTTTCTCTTGTGCTTGCACTGAAGATGGTTCATTCTCATTCATGACTACTTGATTGTCCTCAAAATCTGGATAGGTAGCAAAGTGTTCCTTATCCAACAAGTATTTGCCTATGCCCATCTTGGAGTTGATCAGCTCCTGGATTTGTGGGGCATACCCACAACTTCTCTTCTGGTCAGCTGCTGTCCTCTTGATAGTTTCAACTATGAGGCTTATGACCTTGAATTTCTGTGGCACATCAAATATGTGTAGCAAATTTATTGCATGCCCTCTGATCATGTTGTGGTCACCTGACTTGGGCAAGAGAGTGTGCCTTAGGATCCAGTTGATCGTTGGTAGCCCTGACAGAAGGAAATGGACAGTCCCAAACTTGAAAGTATCAAGTGCTTTGTCTGGGATCTCCTTGTACATGTGTGACATAGAGTTGTGATCCTTCTTGGAGTAGACATCCAAGTCATCTTCACTCTCCTCTGGTGCATTGATCAGTTCAGCCCATTCTTCAATTGTGGATTGGTACCTTGTACCTTCAGACATCCAGACTATTCTACCATCAGGATAAAAGTGAGTTGTGGAGTAGAATTGCATTACTAGCTCATCTTTCCAGTTTGTGAACTTCTGTCCAACAAACTCATCAACTCCACAAGCCCTGAAGCTGTCAAACACTCCTGTGTAGTGATCCTCATTTGCCTTCATGTATTTCCAGTCCACCCACCTCATGTCACAAACTATGGGCTTCTTGTCCAACATCACATTCTCATAGAAATCCTGCTGTTCCTTAGTGTGGAACCTGTAATCAACAGAAGTCCTCCTTCTGATTGCATAAGGATCAGACAGTGTCCACTGCATGAGCCCTGCATCCTTCCTCGGCTTCATGTTCTCAGCCACTGGATGAGCATCATTGTGGTCTGGAATCTTAGGTTTCAGCTTCCTCAGAACTTGTCCTTCATCTTCTTCCTCTTTAGCAACTTCAGGCACTGGGGACTTGTTCTTCTAAACAGCTGGTATGCTCCTGGTATTCCTTTTAAGCGCAGACTTGGCCTTGGAGGCAGCTTTGGGTGCTTCTTTGGGCTTTGCTGATGCAGCCCCTGACCTTATAGCATCACCCATAAGCTTTTGTGCCTTGGGTGCTGGAGCAGCAACCTCTTCTTCCTCTTCCTCTTCCATCATGGAAGGCTGTCCAACAACTCTAGCCATGGTCTTTTTGACCCTTTCCTTCCTCTTCTTCCCTTCTGCAGCAGGCTCTTTGGGTTCAGATTTCTCAGGTTCTTGAGTTGAAGCTCTGACTTTCAGCATAGGTGTCCTCTTGGCAGAGACCTTCCTGTTTAGTCCAGGCTTGGTGGTTTTAGCTGAGCCATACTCCTTTTTGAGCACTATCTTCTTGGAAGTAGCCTCATCTTCTTCTGCCACATACTCTTCATCCTCAGAGTCTGAGGTTTTCTTCCTTCTAGCCCTGGTGACAGCTTTGGGCAAATTGCTAGGAGTGCTCCTGCTGCCCTCATCTAAGGAACTAGAGGGACTAGTGCGCTCACTCATGTGAACCTGCTCCTCTTCCCTGTTCTGGCTGTCACTTTGGTCTGACATGCTGCAAACACTGACTGCTGACCCTGTGAATAGTTGTAGATGAGATAGAATGGATGAGCATCACAAAATGCAGAGATTTTTGCAAAAGAATGATCCAAAAACTTAGTTTTAATTTTCCACATAAAGCATTTCAGATCAACTAATTTGCAAACTCGGTGATACCGAAGCAGCTTTTGGAACCTAAACTAGTGATCTCGGTCAGACCGAGTCACAGTTCGGTGGCACTGAGACTGCTACGGTTTCACAGAGTTCTAAAATCGGTCACACCGATTTGCAATTCTCGGTCAGACCGAGAATCACTTGTGCAATGGCCTTAGCCGAATCGGTGGAACCGAGTTTTTCAACTCGATGGGTCCGAGATGGTTTCGGCGGAAACCTAACCCTAAATTTTCAATTCACATCTAATCTATGGATTGTTTTGACTGGATAGAAGTGTTTCAATCGTGGCAAGAATCATAATGAACACAATGTGCTAGGAATCGGATGGGGATAGCACTGTGATCGAGTCCATGCCCTAGTTTGGCGATGAACTCGCTACGGCGGCAACGGCGGGGATGAATTCCGTTGACGGCGGCGGAGACCAGCGACTGGAGGCCACTGGCGACGAAGTCGATGATCCGGAGACCTTGGAGGCAGAGCGAGCTATGCGCGGGCGAAGGAGTTTGGAGAAGGTTTCCAAATTTTTGCCCGTGAGTATATATAGCCCGACCCTGTCGGTGTGACCGAGTGGAACAACTCAGTGGCACCGAGATGCATAACTGTTGACAGTTACTGCAACCCGGTGAGACCGAAAAGTTCAAATCGGTTGCACCAAGATTGAAAACCTAGATCGACTTAGTGATCTCAGTATGACCGAAATGGAAGAATCAGTCAGACTGAAACACACAAAGAAGTTTTGGAAGTTTAAGTCTATGACGAATCGGGGACTCCGAGTGCTCCTCACACAGAGTGGTTCGAATGTCACTTGATCAAATTTTGTGATGTAGCATGAATAGAGTTTGAGACAAGAAAAGCATAGATAGCTAGAGAAGGTTCTTAGGAATTCTTGTTCATCTACTTGGCAAAACAAAAAGAAGCCAATCAATCAAAGCAACAAGTGTATGTCCTCGAATGAGTAAAATATGCAACCAACATGCTCACACAATAAAATGGAAAATGAAATATGTGGCAAAGCATGCACAACCAATTCTAGCATCTATCAAACAATTGGCGATGACTAGGTCATCTATATACGAGTATATTGACTTAGGAGTCAGATGAGAACATTTGATCATAGGTCATACTCATCATTTAAGCTCAAGTTGGGTTACCACTTTTACATAATGCATTGATGTGTTCACATCATTAGAGTTGCTTTGACTCAATTCTTAGAGTTAAGCTCCCCCTAGATGTGAGATCCCCCCTTAGAGGGATGAACTAACCTTGGGTTTTGTCGATGATGACTTCATGTAGGTGTTGAAGATGTGGATGCTCAATGTTGATGAAGATCACAATCCTTTGGAGTGAGTTGCACTTTCAATACCTACACAGGTTAGTCCCACAAGGAACAAGCAAGTCTATCCATAGACATAGAGTGATGCACACACAAGATGATGTCCATGACAGACTTCGGTTACCTTGTCCCTTGCCTTACCAACATGAGGGTTTGTGACTCCTTCAACTAGTGCAAGATGTGGAAGTTGATTGCACTTGTTGTTGCCAAAAAGATATGAGTGAAGTATGTTGGCGAAGTCACCCTCAAGAACTCTCTAGTTCTTCTTCTTCGGGATCCACATCATCTTGATGGGAATCCTTGGAGTTGTAGTCGTGCTTGATGAAGTAGAACTTGACGTAGTCTTGGGAACCCACTTGACCAACGCCTTAGGAGCTTCTTCAAATGCAACAATCTCCTCTTAAAGCTTGTCCTTGCCTTTGTGCTTGTGGTCTTGTGGTGGAAGATCATCTTGAGCTTGTGTCCCCTCGAAGGAAGTAGGATCATACTTCTCTTGTTGAGGAACAAACTTTGTCTTGGGGTATTGATCTTCTTCCCACTCAACTCCATTGGCATTGAACTTTCGTTCAAAACCAACACCTTGATTCTTCCGGTGCCTTCCTTGCTTGCGTACAATTTCCTCGAATTGCTTACTCCCGGCAAGGCTCTTGTAAACACCTTTCTCTATAATTCCCTTCAATAAGCTATTTTCTTGCTCAAGTGTAACTTGTCTAAGAGAATCTTTAGTGGAATCAAGAGAACTACTAGAAGCAACAATATTGGATTTAGCATGATTTTACTGCTAGAGGAAGAATCCTTCTTGTTTTTGTTACTAGACTTGACTTGAGGCATGTAAGTAGATAAGAGTAAACCCTTGGCAATGTAAGAAGAACTTTTCTTGCGAAGATCATCATTTATTCCTTTTAAGAACTCATGCTCTTGCTCAAGATTGAGCTTTTCAAAGTGTAACTTCTCATGAGTCCTCAAAAGTTCTCGATGATCCCCTAAGATAGTTTCATGAGCTAACTTAAGAGTGTTTAGTTCTTTAGTAAGAAACTCAATCTTCTCCTTATCATTGTCATTCGTTTTATCTTGATTAGCGTGATTAATTGACGTTTCATCATAGTATTCATCACTAGAGTTGTCAACAAGTAAATCATCATCACCTAACAAGTCATCTTCATCACTATTGAAATCAACATACTCGGGGTGTGTTACCTTAGGGCCTTTAGCCATGAAGCATCTTACAATTCCTTCATTTGGTGAATCAAATATGTCATAGGAGTTGGTCGATGAGGGAGTCCTGGATAAGGGGGTATCCGGACAGCCGGACAATATATATCGTCCGGACTATAGAAGCGTCAAGATACAAGACTCAAGACTACGGCTCGTGTCCGGATGGGACTCTCCTTTGCGTGGAAGACAAGCTCGGCGATCCGGATATTATGTTTCCTTCCTTGTAAACCGACTCCATGTAAATCCTAGCTCTCCGGTGTCTATATAAACCGGAGAGCATGGTCCTTAGAAGGACGATCACAATTACAATCATACCATCATAGGCTAGCTCTTAGGGTTTAACCTCTACGATCTCGTGGTAGATCTACTCTTGTATTCCACATATCTTCAATATTAATCAAGCAGGAAGTAGGGTTTTACCTCCATCGAGAGGGCCCGAACCTGGGTAAACATTGTGTCCCGTGCTTCCTGTTACCATCAACCTAAGACGCACAGATCGGGACCCCCTACCCGAGATCCGCCGGTTTTGACACCGACATTGGTGCTTTCATTGAGAGTTCCTCTATGTCGCCGCCTCGAGGCTTGATGGCGCCTTCAATCGTCAACAACACGGTCCAGGGTGAGACTTTTCTTCCCGGACAGATCTTCGTGTTCGGCGGCTTCGCACTGCGGGCCAATTCACTTGGCCAGTTGGAGCAGATCGACAACTTCGCCCCCGGCCACCAGATCAGGTTCGGAAACTTGAAGTACACGGCAGATGTCCGCAGAGACTTGATCTTCGACGGATTTGAGCCTGCGCCGGGAGCGCCGGACAGCCACGACGAGCACGACCTAGACCTGCTGTCGGACAATGCCCGGGACATCATTCCCGAGGCAGCCTCGGATCTAAATCCAGGGCAGGTTGCGTTGCCTATGGACGAAGGGCTGGACCCCGCCCCGTAGGCCGCACACTTATCGGCGGTTGAGCCGAACACGGGTCTCACCTCTCTGGAGGCCTGTAACCCTGGGCCCCCGGACTCATATCTGGTTGTTGGTCCTGGTCCGCTCACTCTCGAGCAAGTCGAGCCAGGCTGGGCTCCGGTAATGGAGTTTACCGCTGCGGACATCTTTCAGAACTCGCCTTTTGGCGACATGCTGAACTCATTAAAGTCTCTCTCTCTCTGTCAGGAGGCTCTGAGCTGAACTATGTCTGGCTTGAGTGGGAAGTAGGCGACGAAGGAATTCGCTGCCCACCCACCACCCATTTCGTCGCCACGATCGATGATTTAACCGACGTGCTCGACTTTGACTTCGAAGACATCGACGGTATGGACGACGATGCAGGAGACATACAGGAGCCACCGCTCACAGGGCGGTGGACAGCCACCTCTTCATATGATATATCTATATGGTGGACACTCCGAAAGAAACCAACGGCGATGAGGCAATGGAGGAAAACCCCTCCAAGAAGAAGGCAAAGCATGGGCATCACGAGCGCCGCTCCAAGCCCCGCCAAGGCAATACCAGCACAAGAGACAATAATAATCCGGATGGTGCCGATGATGAATACAACCCCGAACAGCCCGCCTTCGAGCAGGCCAAACAGGAAGACGGGCATGACAGCCCAGATGAACAGGCGACGGACGGGTATCTAGAGGAGGACAACTACATGCCCCTCTCCGAAGATGAGATTAGCCTCGGCGATGACGAGTTCGGCGTACCTGAAGACCCCGCAGAGCAGGAGCGCTTCAAGCGCTGGCTTATTGCCAATGCGAGAAGCCTGAAGAAGAAGCAGCAACAGCTCCAAGCTGATCAAGATCTGCTCACAGACAGATGGATAGAAGTCCTGGCAGCCGAGGAATACGGACTCGAGCGCCACATGGCTGACCGATCGCCTCGAGGTCGGGACAAAATAGCATATCAGCCGAAATACCAGCCCGTACCACCGCGCCAGTTTACTACGGCCCGGGGCAATACTGAGGACCTGCGCGATAAACTGGATAATGTCGCAGGACAACCAAGATCGATCTACGGATTGCGGGGGCGCGCCGAAGCACATGACGATGACCGTCATACCGGATACACCAACAACAAATCCGGTCGGGCCGAATACAACCAGTCAGATGCAGCCAGACTGCGCCGCGACATAGCCTGACATAGAGGCGCCGCACACCCCCTATGCTTCACTGATGTAGTGATGGATCATGAATTCCCAGAAGGGTTTAAACCCATAAACATCGAATCATACGATGGCACCACAGACCCCGCGGTATGGATCGAGGATTTCCTTCTCCACATTCACATGGCCCGCGGAGATGATCTACATGCCATCAAGTATCTTCCCCTTAAGCTCAAAGCACCTGCCCGGCACTGGCTAAACAGCCTGCCCGCAAATTCCATTGGCAGTTGGGAAAATCTGGAAGACGCATTTCTTGACAACTTCCAGGGCACATATGTGCGACCTCCGGATGCCGATGACTTGAGCCACATTACTCAACAACCCAGAGAATCAGCCAAGAAATTCTGGACTCGGTTCCTAACTAAAAAGAACCAAATAGTCGACTATCCGGACGCCGAAGCCCTGGAGGCTTTCAAGCATAATATCCGTGACGAGTGGCTCGCCAGACACCTCGGCCAGGAGAAACCCAAGTCCATGGCAGCTCTTACGACACTAATGACCCGCTTTTGCGCGGGCGAGGATAGCTGGTTGGCTCGCAGTAGCACTACGCCACATTCTGGAACTTCAGATGTCCGGGACAATAATGGCAAGCCACGACGCAACAGACACAAGCGATGGAACAACGGCGACAGCACCGAGGATACGGCGGTCAATGCCGGATTCAGCGGATCGAAATCCGGTCAGCGGAAGAAGCCATTCAAGCGTAACAATCAAGGACCGTCCAGTCTGGATCGTATACTGGAGCGCTCGTGCCAAATTCATGGCACCCCGAACAAGCCAGCCAACCACACCAACAGAGACTGCTGGGTCTTTAAACAGGTTGGCAAAATAAACACCGAAAACAAGGACAAGGGGCTGCACAGCGACGATGACGATGAGCCCCGGCGTCCGA